>NC_036865.1:10759067-11059067 GCF_002910315.2 Salvelinus sp. IW2-2015
CCTACCGATCCTCGACTTCGGCGATGTCATCTACAAAATAGCTTCCAGTATTCTACTCAGCAAACTGGATGCAGTCTATCACAGTGCCATCCATTTTGTCACCAAAGCCCTATACCACCCACCACTGCGACCTGTATGCTCTAGTCGGCTGGCCCTCGCTACATATTCGTCGCCAGACTCACTGGCTCCAGGTCATCTATAAATCTATGCTAGTAAAAGCTCCGCCTTACCTCAGGTTCACTGGTCACGATAACAACACCCACCCGTAGCACGTGCTCCAGCAGGTATATCTCACTGGTCATCCCCAAAGCCAGCACCTCCTTTGGCCGCCTTTCCTTCTAGTTCTCTGCTGCCAGTGACTGGAACGAATTGCAAAAATCGCTGAAGCTGGAGACTTACATTTCCCTCACTAACTTTAAACATCAGCTATCTGAGCAGCTAACCGATCGCTGCACCTGTACATAGTCCATCTGTAAATAGCCCACCCAATCTTCCTACCTCATCCCCACATTGTTTTTATTTACTGTTCTGCTCTTTTGCACACAGCATATCACTACTTGCACATCATCATCTGCTCATTTTGTGGCTTGCTGGAGGTCATTTTGCAGGGCTCTGGCAGTGCTCCTCCTAGCACAAAGGCGGAGGTAGCGGTCCTGCTGCTAGGTGTTGCCCTCCTACGGCCTCCTCCACGTCTCCTGATGTACGGCCAGTCTCCTGGTAGCGCCTCCATGCTCTGGACACTACGCTGACAGACACAGCAAACCTTCTTGCCACAGCTCGCATTGATGTGCCATCCTGGATGAGCTGGACTTCCTGAGCCACTTGTGTGGGTTGTAGACTCCGTCTCATGCTACCACTAGAGTGAGAGCACCGCCAGCATTCAAAAGTGACCAAAACATCAGCCAGGAAGCAAAGGAACTGAGAAGTGGTCTGTGGTCACCACCTGCAGAATCACTCCTTTATTGGGGGTGTCTTGCTAATTGCCTACAATTTCCACCTTTTGTCTATTCCATTTGCACAACAGCATGTGAAATGTATTGTCAATCAGTGTTGCTTCCTAAGTGGACAGTTTGATTTCACAGAAGTGTGATTGACTTGGAGTTACATTGTGTTGTTTAAGTGTTTCCTTTATTTTTTTGAGCAGTGTCTATATATATTTAAAAAAAACTTGGCACAGGACAGCTAATCAGCTGTGCCAGTGATTGTTTGGGAGGGGAGTTTTGTTCTCCCCCTAGTGTTGGTATTATGGGTTCAAACCACTTTACACGGGCAGCTGCAGCCTGGCGATGTTCTGGTCTGGAGGTTGATTTCTTTTCCAAGCCTTTATGCACTCTGGTCAAAAGGGGCTRGTTCCGTCAGGCTGACATGCTCTCTGACCTCACTCGGGGTGTGGCTACTTACTTGTACAAAGTTATGTAAAACTATTTTCTCTTATGGCTCCTAAAATGATGTCCCTATCTTAAAAATACTTTCACAATTATTCCTATTATATGCACAACATATTGGATGAAAACTTTCTACATATAGTGTGTATACTTTTCAAGTTAAAGTATTTCCTCTATAACGTTTTTAATGACATCACAAAATAACAACCAATATGACATTAGTGTTCTATAGATCGTCTCTGACCATTCCCCACATTCTTATGTTAGAAATATTGTTTCAGTATTCACTTTTTGTTCCAGTCTGGTCCCAGGTGTCCAACAGCATGGGGGACAGTCTGCTCCGGGCAAAGCAGCGTGCAGTGATGCTGCARAACATGTGCCTTAGGGCAGCGGAGGAGAGGCACCTTATACAGGCAGATCTACACAATGGCCTTTTGTATTAGGAAGGACTCTCTCTCTCTACCGCACCTGCTGTCTCTAACTCTGAATGATCGGCTATGAAAAGCCAACTGACATTTACTCCTGAGGTGCTGACCTGTTGCACCCTCTACAACCACTGTGATTATAATTATTTGAACCTGCMGATCATCTATGAACGTTTGAACATCTTGGCCATCTCTTTATGTTATAATCTCCACCTGGCACAGCCAGAAGAGGACTGGCCACCCCTCAGAGCCTGGTCCTCTCTAGGTTTATTCCTAGGTTTCAGCCTTTCTAGGGAGTTTTTCCTAGTCACCATGCTTCTATATCTGCATTGCTTGCTGTTTGGGGTTTTAGGCTGGGTTTCTGTAACGCACTTTGTGACATCGGCTGATGTAAAAAGGGCTTTGTAAATACATTTGATTGATTGACTGAATGTATTGCCAGCAAGAGCTGGGGCTTTTTGAAGAGGCTCTTGCTTTTCTTGGGCAGTGTGAGGCCAAGCCAACACGCTTTCACCTGTGTGCCTCTGTGCTGCTCCCAAATAAAATGCAGAACATATTAAAGTTCRAGCAAGCATTTTCAATGCTAAAACACTAGACCACTGGTACTCCAACTTCCGTGATGCATACAAGGCCCTCCCCCGCCCTCCTTTCAGCAAATCTGACCACAACTCCATTTTCCTCCTCCCTTCCTATAGGCAGAAACTCAAAAAGGAAGTACCCGTGCTAAACACTATTCAACYCTGATCTGACCAATCGGAATCCACGCTTCATGATTACGCGGACTGGGATATGTTCCGGGTAGCTTCCGAGAATAAAATTGACGAATATACTGAAACGGTAACTGAGTTTATCAGGAAGTGTATTGGAGATGTTGTACCCACTGTGACTATTAAAACCTACCATAACRAGAAATCGTGGATAGATGGCAGCATTCGGGCAAAACTGAAAGCACGAATCATCCCATTATARCATGGCAATGTGACTAGGAATATGGCTGAATACAAACAGTGTAGTTATTCTCTCCGTAAGGCAATTAAACAGGCAAACATCAGTATAGAGACAAAGTGGAGTCGCAAATCAACGGCTCAGACATGAGACATGTGGACAATCACGGACTACAAAGGGAAACTACAAAGGGAAAATCACGGACTACAAAGGGAAAACCAGCCACGTCGCGGACACCGACGTCTTGCTTCCGGACCAGCTAAACACCTTCTTRGCCCAATTTAAGGATAACACAGTTCCACGAATGCGGCCCTCTACCAAAAACTGTGGGKTCTCCTTCTCCGTGGCCGACGTGAGTAAGACAATTTAAGCATGTTAACCCTCGCAAGGCTGCCGGCCCAGACGGCATCTCTAGCTGCGTCCACAGAGCATTCAATCTATCCCTATCCCTGTCTGTTGTCCCCACATGCTTCAAGATGTCCACGATTGTTKCTGTACCCAAGAAAGCAAAGGTAACTGAACTAAATGACTATTTCCCCATAGCACGCACCTCTGTCATCATGAAGTGGTTTGAGAGACTAGTCAATGATCATATCACCTCCATCTTACCTGTCACCCTAGACCCACGTCAATTTGCTTACCGCCCCAATAGGTCCACAGACAATGCAATCGCCATCACACTGTATACTGCCCTATCCCATCTGGACAAGAGGAATACCTATGTAAGAATGCTGTTAATTGACTACAGCTCAGCATTCAACAGCATAGTACCCTCCAAACTCATCATTAAGCTCAAGGCCCTGGGTCTGAACCCCGCTCTGTGTAATTGGGTCCTGGACTTCTTGACGGGCCGCCCCCAGGTGAAGATAGGAAACACCTCCACTTCGCTGATCCTCAACACTGGAGCCCCWGAAGGGTGCCTACTCAGCCCCCTCCTGTACTCCCTGTTCACCCATGACTGTATGGCCAAGCACGCCTCCAACTCAATCATCAAGTTTGCAGACGACACAAAAATAGTAAGCTTGATTACCAACAACGTCGGACAGCCTACAGGGAGGAGGTGACGGCTCTGGGAGTGTGATGCCAGGAAAATAACCTCTCACTCAACGTCAACAAAACAAAGGAGATGATCGTGAACGTCAGGAAACAGCAGACGAGAAGGTGGAAGTTTTAAGTTCCTCGGCGTACACGTCTCTTACAAACTGAAATGGTCCACCCACACGGACAGTGTGGTGAAGAAGGCGCAACAGCACCTTTTCAACCTCAGGAGGCTGAAGAAATTTGGCTTGTCACCTAAAACCCTCACAAACTTTTACAGATACACAATTGAGAGCATTCTGTCGGGCTGTATCACCGCCTGGTACGGCAACTGCACCGCCCACAACCGCAGGGCTCTCCAGAGGGTGGTGCGGTCTGCAAAACGCATCACCGGGGGCAAACTACCTGCCCTCCAGGACACCTACAGCACCCGATGTCACAGGAAGCCCAAAAAGATTATCAAGGACAGGAAACCCGAGCCACTGCCTGTTCAKCCCGCTATCATCCAGAAGGCGAGGTCAGTACAGGTGCATCAAGGCTGGGACCGAGAGACTGAAAAACAGCTTCTATCTCAAGGCCATCAGACTGTTAAATAAATCAAATCACATCAAAGTGTATTTGTCACGTGCGCCGAATACAACAGGTGTAGACCTTACAGTGAAATGCTTACTTWCAGGCACTAACCAATAGCGCAAAAAAGGTATTAGGTGAACAATAGGCAGGTAAAGAAATAAAACAACAGTATAAAGACAGGCTATATACAGTAGCGAGGCTATAAAAAAGTAGCGAGGCTACATACAGACACCGGTTAGTCAGGCTGATTGAGGTAGTATGTACATGTAGATATGGTTAAAGTGACTATGCATATATGATGAACAGAGAGTAGCAGTAGCGTAAAAGAGGGGTTGGCAGGTGGTGGGTGGGACACAATGCTGATATTCGGCCGGCCCAATTGAGGTAGTATGTACATGAATGTATAGTTAAAGTGACTATGCATATATGATAAACAGAGAGTAGCAGCAGCGTAAAAAGAGGAGTTGGGGGGGGGGGAACACAATGCAAATAGTCCGGGTAGCCATTTGATTACCTGTTTAGGAGTCTTATGGCTT
Source organism: Salvelinus sp. IW2-2015 (assembly GCF_002910315.2). Lineage (NCBI taxonomy): Eukaryota > Metazoa > Chordata > Actinopteri > Salmoniformes > Salmonidae > Salvelinus > Salvelinus sp. IW2-2015. Next base: position 10,763,970 of record NC_036865.1, read on the forward strand.
GGGGGTAATACTGTTGAGAAGCCTTTTTGTCCTAGACTTGGCACTCCGGTACCGCTTGCCATGCGGTAGTAGAGAGAACAGTCTATGACTGGGGTGGCTGGGGTCTTTGACAATTTTTAGGGCCTTCCTCTGACACCGCCTGGTGTAGAGGTCCTGGATGGCAGGCAGCTTAGCCTGTGGGGTGCACCATTCTACTCATGAGCACGAGAAAAAAAAAACAGCAGGCTATTTCCGGTTAGGCTACCTTTCAAAGATAATGAAAGTGAAAGGGTATTGTCTAGATAGGTTAGCCTACACGACATATTGTTCTGCAGTCGCTATACGTTTTCTTCAAGGTAAGACCCCRTAATATTTCTCCAATAAACCAACATCTAATCCAATATAGCATAATACATTTCTCGGCAGTGTTGTAGTACTCCTTGAGTCCGGTCTCAAGGCCACATATTGAGTGTCACGGTCTTGTCTCGGTGTCGGATARATTTTTACTTGGCGTTAGTGAGGATTTGTAATTTCTCCCAGAGACCAGCAGAGTAAAAAACTCWGAATTATCAGCTTCCATTCAGTCAGTGCATAAAAGCACATCGTCAGGCCAAATATATAGGCTACACTCCTTTCTTGAAACATTTATTGAGACATGGGATTCCAACTTTAGTCATAACATTATTGTCCTTTACTTTCATTGAAAAATATCCTCAAACTTTCTCCCAATTTCCTTGACTTGCTGGCAGGGAAGAGTGGGGGAAATTGTTGGAAAGTTGCATGCTCACTATTAGTAAAGGGGAGACGGGGAAATTGTAACAGTCTTTATATCTATTGTAGACATGTTTGTGCAGTGGCGAACAACTGTAATAACAGTGCACTCATTCATTGAGGAGAGTGCTTTTTGTAAAACACAAAGGGCCGGTGGTGTAGTGGAAGCTATACGCCCTATGCCCACTTTTTTTRAATGGGCATTGCRTATACTCACTTCTTAATAATCCCTTCTGTTGTGTATCAAGTGAGGTGGAGGTATACGACATATTAACTGTGTAGTACAATAGAGAAATCATGCACAAAGTATCCTACACAATCGCAAAGCAAGCAGTATACAGCCTAGTTTTAGTGGAATATCATCTGCAAGCTGCAAGAGCGCGCAGCTCTCAACTGGTTGTTTTTTTACCCCTACCTACATGCAGGGTTGGGAAGGTTACTTTCTAAATGTAATCCGTTAAAGTTAATAGTTACCTGTCCAAAATTGTAATTAGTAATGTAACTTTTGGATTACCCAAACTCAGTAATGTAATCTGATTACATTCAGTTACTTTCCCCTTAAGAGGCATTAGAAGAAGACAAACATGTATGTTACCAATTGAACGACATCTATTGCAGGATAAATCAATGTTAAAGTTTACATTGCTGGCCATATATGGATGTTACTTTATGGGTTGGTTATGTACTGTAGGCTTCTTCTAATCCTTCGCTTTCTACTACATATAATAATACGATTAAATTATATCTTTACAGTAAAAACCAAAGTCTATCAGAATTCCAGTCAATCCAATAAATGTTATACCCCTTGATCTTCAAAAACAGGACTTGGAAATATGGAAGTATAGATTAGCTAAATTGTTTTACCTGAGCATGACCCCAAAACTAAGGATTTATTAGACATCCCTACTCTGTTGTTTATGATTTTGTTGTTATGGATGACTGATTGGGCTCATTGATTCGAGTTGAAAATAAAGGCATGCTTTGATAAATAATAAGTGATATCTGTATTGCCGTAGATATCACTGCTGTCATCCTTACCTCCAAGCGTTTATTCATGTTGGATAATCTTTGGATAACGACAGCAGTCGCACGATTGGAAGCCATAGCTTGAACTGTAGCCTACAAAAGCCTATTCCTGTTCTTTTTCCACGATCCATCAAACACATTTGGTGTGTCATCATAGTGGTCTCTGACTTGTGGTCAGATTCGCTCAGGTGGAACAAACTTAAACTTGTGCTTTTTTCAATGCTGATTTGAATGTCATTGAGAAAACATAGAAGTGTCAACAACAAAAAAATTCTCGCACACATCCTTTCTGAATTTAAAAGTTATCCACGAAGTAATCAAATCAAACTTTATTTGCCACATGCGCCGAATACAACAAGTGTAGACCTTACCATGAAATGCTTACTTTCCAACATTTTATTATTAGAATTTTATTTTTTACCCCTTTTTCGTGGTATCCAATTGGTAGTTACAGTCTTGTCCCATRGCTGCAACTCCCGTACGGACTCGGGAGAGGCGAAGGTTGAGAGCCGTGCACCCCCCGAAACACAATTCAGCCGAGCCGCACTGCTTCTTGACACAATGCCCGCTTAACCCAGGTGCAAGAACATCCCTGCCGGCCAAATCCTCCCAAACCCTCCTAACCTGGACGACGCTGGGCKAATTGTGCGCCGCCCCGTGAGTTTACCGGTCGCGGCCGGCTGCGACAGAGCCTGGACTCGAACCAGGATCTCTAGTGGCGTAGCTAGCACTGCAGTGCCTTAGACCACCGCACCACTCTGTAGGCCCATGAAKTGCTTACTTACAAGCCCTTAACCAACAGTGCAGTTCAAGAAAGAGTTAAGAAAATATTTACCAAATAAACTAAAGTAAAAAATTATAAAAAGTAACACAATAAAATAACAATAACGAGGCTATATACAAGGGGTACCAGTACCGAGTCAATGTGTGGGGGTACAGGTTAGTCGAGGTAAATTGTACATTAGGTAGGGGTGAAGTGACTATGCATAGATAATAAACAGCGAGTAGCAGCAGTGTACAAAACAAATGGAGGGGTGGTGTCAATGTACAGTGCCTTGCAAAAGTATTCATCCCCTTTGGCGTCTTTCCTATTTTGTTGCATTACAATCTTTAATTTAAATTTAAATTGATTTTTATTTGGATTTCATGTAATGGACATTCTCCAAATTGGTGAAGTGAAATGAAAAAAATTACTTGTTTCAAAAAATTCAAAAAATAAATAAACTGAAAAGTGGTGCGTGCATATGTATTCACCCCTTTGCTATGAAGCCCCTTAATCTGGGGCAAACAATTACCTTCAGAAGTCACATAATTAGTTAAATAAAGTCCACCTGTGTGCAATCTAAGTGTCACATGATCTCAGTATACATACACCTGTTCTGAAAGGCCCCAGAGTCTGCAACACCACTAAGCAAGGGTCACCACCAAGCAAGCGGCACCATGAAGACCAAGGAGCTCTCCAAACAGGTCAGGGACAAAGTTGTGGAGAAGTACAGATCAGGGTTGGGTTATAAAACAATATCAGAAACTTTGAACATCCCACGGAGCACCATTAAATCCATTATTAAAACATTTAAAGAATATGGCACTACAACAAACCTGCCAAGAGAGGGCCGCCCACCAAAACTCACGGACCAGGGAAGGAGGGCGTTAATCAGAGACACAACAAAGAGACCAAAGATAACCCTGAAGGAGCTGCAAAGCTCCACAGCGGAGATTGGAGTATCTGTCCATAGGACACTCCACAGAGCTGGGCTTTACGGAAGAGTGGCCAGAAAACCTTCCAGCAAGACAATGACCCTAAGCATACTGCTAAAGCAACACTCGAGTGGTTTAAGGGGAAACATCTAAATGTCTTGGAAAGGCCTAGTCAAAGCACAGACCTCAATCCAATTGAGAATCTGTGGTATGACTTAAAGATTGCCGGACACCAGCGGAACCCATCCAACTTGAAGGAGCTGGAGTAGTTTTGCCTTGAAGAATGGGCAAAAATCCCAGTGGCTAGATGTGCTACGCTTATAGAGACATGCCCCAAGAGACTTGCAGCTGTTATTGCTGCAAAAGGTGCCTCTACAAAGTATTGACTTTGGGGGGGGTTGAATAGTTATGGAGCTCATGTTTTCTGTTTTTTTGTCTTATTTCTTGTTCGTTTCAAAATAAAAAATATTTAACATCTCTAAAGTGGTAGGCATGTTGTGTAAATCAAATGCAAAATAGGAAAAATGACAAGGGGGTGAATACTTTCGCAAGCAACTGTAAATATGGAGGGGGGTGTCCTAGACTTGGCGCTCTGGTCCTAGACTTGGCACTCTGGTACCGCTTGCCGTGCGGTAGCAGAGAAAACAGTCTATGACTTGGGTGACTGGAGTCTGACAATTTTTGGGGCTTTCCTCTGACACCGCCTAGTATATAGGTGCTGGATGGCAGGAAGCTTGGCCCCAGTGATGTACTGGGCCGTACGCACTACCTTCTGTAGCGCCTTACGGTCAGATGCCGAGCAGTTGCCATACCAGGTGGTGATGCAACCGGTCAGATCTGATTACAATATCTTTTGCTGGTAATGTAACGGATTACAGTTACCGTTTTTTTCCTAATCAATTATATGTAACGGATTACATTTAATCCGTTACTCCGTTACTGGATTACATTTAATCCGTTACTCCCCAACCCTGCCTACTTGTACAAATTACCTCGACTAACCTGTACCCCTGCACGTTGACTTGGTACCAGTACCCCCTGTATATAGCCTTGGTATTGTTATTTTATTGTGTTACTTTTGATTTTATTTTTAACTTTAGTTTATTTAGTAAATATTTTCTTAACTCTATTTCTTGAACTGCATTGTTGTAAGTAAGTAAGCATTTCAATGTAAGGTCTACATCTGTATGCGGTGCATGTGCCAGATAACATTTGATTTGATTTGGTTGTTGCATGGAGAAGCTCACAGAATAATGACATCGGTATCCGGTAGGTATGAAAGAAAGACGTTTCAACTTATTATATCAACCAGTAAATGCTAACTAAGGCAACAATGGGTCTGCAAACCAGGTATTGAAAAAGTTTGGTCCTTAGTCTTGGTAAGTAGGCTTTTTGCGATGTGCAATCCAGTCATCATGTGCTGTGTGCATGAACATTTCTAAAGGGCAATGTAGGCCTACCTGACAGAATGATATAATGCTGATTTGTATCAGTGGGGAATGCATTTGTTTTGCTTAATTGAATTAAAGGGCAACTATACGATTTTTCCCAAACCTCAAAAGTGGTCTCCTGATGTGGTTTAAGTTTTGTTGTGAACTTAGAACATCACATTTTTTGCGTTTCTTTTTATTTTAAAAAGTGTGATTTTGAGAGTGAAAAATCGATAGGAAAATATAGGATTCTTTACACAGGACCCACTTCTCCAGGCACCACTACACCACTGCATAGGTCCGATGGAAAGACAGCATTCCATTCACTCTGTGTCACGATCGTGTGGAGGAGAGACGGACCAAAACGCAGCATGAGGAAAATAAGCCATCTTCTTTTAATTAAACGAACGAAGATGCACATGAAACGAAAACACTATTACAAACAAACAAAACAACAAATGATCGTGAAGCTAAATAACGCAAGTGCCCAGACAAGCAACAAACGTTAAACAAGACAACTACCCACAAAAGCCTACTGCCTATGGCTACCTTAAATATGGCTCCCAATCAGAGACAAATGAATGACAGCTGTCTCTGATTGAGACCCAATCTAGGCAGCCATAGACATAACTAGACAACCTAACAATACTCTATCCCATACACATACAACACCCATAGACTAACCAAAACACACACAACATACAATGCCCACCCCAACTCACGCCCTGACCAACTAAACATAATCAAAATAACATAAAAATAGGTCAGGAACGTGACACTCTGACATAATAAGCCAGTAGGTCCCAGTCATAAGAATACAAAAACACAACCATTAAGAAAAGCGTTTCCCAATCAAAATGTACAACTATTACTTCCCATTGCAAAAAAACATTTCACGTTTAGCACAAAAAGTAACCGGTGATCTAAAGTTTAAATGCAACTTTGTTTCACCCACAAGTTATTTTCGAAGAGATGGCTAACAACTGAGCTGTAATAAAAATCAAATACAATCAAATTTTATTTGTCACATGTGCAGAATACAACAGTTCCACCTTACAGTGGAATGCTTACTTACAAGCCCTTAACCAACAATGCTTTAAGAAGTTAAGAAGAAAAAAATACAAATAAGTGTTAAGTAAAAAATAGATAAGTAAAAGTAACAAATAATTTAACAGTAGCAGTAAAATAACAAGCAAGGCTATATACAGGGGGTACCGGTACAGAGACTGTGCGGGGGCACCGGTTAGTTGAGGTAATTGAGGTAATATGTACAMGTAGGTAGAGTTAAAGTGACTATGCATAGATTATAAACAGAGAGAAGCAGCAGCGTAAAAGAGGGGTCTGATTAGCCCTTTGATTAGCTGTTCAGGAGTCCTATGGCTTGGGGGTAGAAGCTGTTAAGAAGCCTTTTGGACCTCGACTTGGCGCTCCGGTACTGCTTGCCGTGCAGTAGCAGAGAGAACAGTCTATGATTAGGGTGGCTGTAGTCTTCGACAATTTGTAGGGCCACCGCCTGATATAGAGGTCCTGGATGGCAGGAAGCTTGGCCCCAGTGATGTACTGGGCCGTACGCACTACCCTCTGTAGTGCCATGTGGTTGGAGGCCGAGCAGTTGCCATACCAGGCAGTGACGCAACCAGTCAAGATGCTCTCGATGGTGCAGCTGTAGAACCTTATGAGGATCTGAGGACCCATGCCAAATCTTCTCAGTCTCCTGAGGGGGAATAGGCTTTGTTGTGCCCTCTTCACGACTGTCTTAGTGTGCATGGACCATGATAGTTTGTTGATGATGTGGACACCAAGGAACTTGAGCCCTGTCGATGAGAATGGGGGCGTGCTCGGTCCTCCTTATCCTGTAGTCCACAATCATCTCCTTTGTCTTGATCACTGGCACCACACGACCTGGTCTCTGACCTCCTCCCTATAGGCTGTCTCATCTTTGTCGGTGATCAGGCCTACCACTGTTGTGTCATCGGCAAACTTGATGATGGTGTTGGAGTCGTGGCTGGCCATTTATTTTATTTTGTTTATTTATTTAACGTTTATTTAACAAGGCAAGTCAGTTAAGAACAAATTCTTATTTACAATGACGGCCTAGGAACAATGGTTTTATTATTGTTCAGGGGCAGAACGACAGATTTTTACCTTGTCAGCTCGGGATTCGATCTAGCAACCTTTCGGTTACTGGCCTAACGCTCTAACGACTAGGCTACCTGCCGGCCATGCATGGAGTACAGGAGGGGACTGACCACGCACATCTGAGGGGCCCCCTTGTTGAGGATCAGCGTGGCGGATGTGTTGTTCCCTACCCTTACCACCTGGGGGCGGCCCGTCAGGAAGTCCAGGATCCAGTTGCAGAGGGAGGTGTTTACTCCCAGGGTCCTTAGCTTAGTGATGAGCTTTGAGAGCACTATGGTGTTGAACACTGAGCTGTAGTCAAAGAATAGCATTCTCACATAGGTGTTCCTTTTGTCCGGGTGGGAAAGGGCAGTGGGGAGTGCAATAGAGATTGCATCATCTGTGGATCTGTTTGGGCGGTATGCAAATTGGGTTTCTGGGATAATGGTGTTGTGAACCATGACCATCATTTCAAAACACTTCATGGCTACAGACGTGAGTGCTACGGGTCGGTAGTCATTTAGGCAGGTTACCTTAGGGTTCTTGGGCACAGGGACTATGGTGGTCTGCTTGAAACATGTTGGTATTACAGACTCAGTCAGGGACAGATTCCAATCATATAGCAAATGTTGGTTTTATTAAGTAAAATTTTTCAATTTAGTTTCTTCCCATTTCGTTGACTAAACAGGAGATTCTAAAACAAACTCTCTCTCTCTCTCTCTCTATTTCTCTCTCGTCCAGCATGGATAAATTGAGAAAGATGAAGACAGATCTGACAGAAATCTTGTCAGTGGATGCCAGTTACATCCTTCAGCATGTACACCAGGATGGCCTGGTTACTCCACGCGAATACAGGAACCTGAACAATGTCAGTAAATTACATCCAGAAGATTCCATCGTCAGTCTGCTGGATGCACTCATATTCAAAGGAGGAGATGAGAAATGCACTAGATTCCTGACCCTGTTGCAGCAGCCAGTCATCAGATCAAACTTCTGCAAACTGGAAGAAATCAAACACATGTATTATGCACAATATTATACACTATTAAGCACATTTTTATATAATGTAGCCCTGTTTTTTGTATAATAACGTTTGCTAATCTAATCTAATGACAACAGCGACATAGCTCCGGCACCCAGTAGCCCAGCACCCCCAGACGCTGTCCCAACCTCTGCCTCCTCCACAGTCCACACCCATCGCCCAACCACATCAGGTAGAACCATTTTAAAGCATACATTTCCATTCTTTTTGCACAGATCGATTGAATCATTGTCTATGTATTCTATGAATAAATCCTATCTAATTATCTATCTATTCACTCGTGTTCCTGCTCCAACCCCACCACCGTTAGTGGAATTGTAGTTCAAATGTCTGACACCAATATTCTGCACTTGGAAGCCCCAAGATGGATACATACACCTTTAGCTTCTCATTTTAATTTGTAAAGGGTTACAGATCAAGTAATTTCAGACAACCAGAACTATAAATATCACGTAATTGCGTCAGATGCTTGATTAAGTTTTATTCAGTAGCAGAACAAAGTTGCTTGTTAGTCGTCGCATCCCAGTCTGTCGACCTTTTATGTTATGTGCGTCTGTCCACCAGAAGAGAATACACATCAAGTAATGAATAGCCTAATGTAAACTAGAGGACTCAATGTTCCATTTAAAGTGAACCTAATATGCAGAACAGGCAACAAAACTTTGAGGCAAAACCTGCAATTTAAAACTGCTATGAGTGGAATGGAGCTAAATCATAAACCGATATTGCATCTGGAAAAAATTATATGTGTTGTTGTTTTTATTAGGTTCAAACATTCCAACTACTCCTGTGAAAAAGAAAAACCGGAGAAGTACCACTGCGTTTGGAACCATCAAAGACGTTTCTGAGGTGAAGAAGGGGCAGACGGGGGGGAAATACTTCCAAGCTGTTCTAAACCAAGAGGATGGGCCCATGGTCATTCTCATTTTGGCTCTAGAGAAACGAAATATCTTTCTAGGAGCAGAGAAGAGAAGGTAAGTCAAACAAAGTATGATACGCTTGATAAGGTCTGGTTTATAGTGCAGGTGTAATATTGAGTGTCTCTTTGTGTGTTTTTTTCCAGGTCTTCTGTAAAGTTGAAGAGAATCTCATTCGAGAAACTTGGAATTAACAAGTACCAAGAGGGGATAAAGTTCACAAACAAATCCGAATTGACTTACACAAGAGTCAAAAACACTACAAAGATGGAACCCACTGCTGATGAAAAAGAATAAACACATTAAAAAAAAACTTGAATAAAATTTTAAGGGTGACCTACTGACCAGACCAGAGGCAATTCCTTAACTACCTAGCCTACATTATGTAAATGTCACGAATTCCGCCGAAGTTGGTCCCTCTCCTTGTTCGGGCGGCGTTCGACGGTCGTCGTCACCGGTTTTCTAGTTGCCACCGATCCACGTTTTCTTTTTCCATTTGTTTTGTCTTCATTGTATACACCTGATTTCCATTTCATAATTATTGTTCCCTATTTAACCCTCTGGTTTCCCCATTGGTTTTGTGCGTGTTTGTTCTGTGTTAAGCTGTCGCGTATATTTGTGAGCTGAGTTAGTTTCCCTGCGTGGAATATTTTGTTGAGTAAAGACCTTTATTACTCATTCTCGGTGTCCTGCACCTGACTCCGTCCCTCCTGCTGCTCATTGACATGTGCTTAGCTCTATTCCGTTTCTTGTTATTAAAAAAAAAACTCCTTAGTCCTTGCCCGATGACAAGCAAGCCACCACCATGCTTGAAAATATTAAGAGTGGTACTCAATGATGTGTTGTGTTAGATTTGCCACGAACATAACACTTTATATTTAGGACATAAAGTTAATTTCTTTTCCACATTTTTTGCAGTTTTACTTTAGTGCTTTATTGCAAACAGGATGTATGTTTTAGCTTGTACAAAATAAAATATTCTTTCTTCTTTTCACTCTGTAATTTAGGTTATTATTGTGGAGTAACTACAATGTTGTTGATACATCCTCAGTTTTCGCTTATCACAGTCATTAAACTCTGTAACTGTTTCAAAGTCACCATTGGCCTCATGGTGAAATCCCTGAGTGGTTTCCTTCCTCTCCGGCAACTGAGTTTGGAAGGAAGGACGCCTGTATATTTGTAGTGACTGGGTGTATTGATTCACCATCCAAACTGTAATGAATAACTTTACCATACTCAAAGGTATATTCAATATCTGTCTTTAGGGATATTCAATATCTGTCTTTCACATTTTTACCAATAGGTGCCTTTCTTTGCGAGGCATTGGAAAACCTCCAACTTATTATGCGACTTGTTTAATTCTGAACTTATTTAGGCTTGCCATAACAAATACTTATTGACTCAAGACATTTCAGCTGTTAATTTTTTATTAATTTGCTAAATTTTTGAAAATGTTGAGAAAAAAACGATTCCACTTTGACATTATGGGGTATTAGGTGTCGACCAATGATACAACATCTCAAGTTAATCAATATTAAAGGCTGTAGCACAACAAAATATAGAAAAAGTCAAGGGGTGTGAATACTTTCTGAAGGCACTGTATATATTTGTGTATTTCAAGTAGCCATTAGAGTTCCACACTTCCCGTAGGACTTAGAACTCCACAATGATGATACCAATCACCATATCAAACCACTTGGCTAATAATGTGTAGCCCACTGCAGCTCAAAGAAAATGTAGTAGCTACAGGTCAACTCTGTATTAGCATATTGTTTGTGAAATAATTATTCCAACACAGAATAACTATTCCAACAAAGTAGTAGCCTACTGTTTTTACAAAATCACTATTGGATTGGACTAGTGCTGAATACACATAGGCAGTTTTTAAAAATGTAATGTCTTCTCTTTACCACAAGATGGTACCACAAGAATGGTGTTGAAAGTTCCATTTGATTTGGCTGAACCACTAGGGACCTCACCTGCTGTGGACACTGTTCAATATTGGTTTTACTGTAACACCAGTTGGTTCAGCATTCATCTAATTTACCATTCTGAGGTTCTATGAGAAGTTCTAAGTCTCCCTTTTTGTTATGGATCCTTTTTTTAACGCGTTGTATTTTCTCTACGTAATGCACATTTCTCTGAACAACAGACCATAAAGTAATATCTAATCTAAAGAGCTTTGTGGAGTGCATTCTGTATAAAAATTCCTGATCTACTGAGGTGCAGTATATACAAGCAAAATATATTAGGTTGTTGGTTATTATTGTAAATATTCCATAGTAAATGTTCATCATAGGCTATGTTCATGATACTATAACCTATTAGTAGCTGAAGACATCAATGTAATTAATGTGTACTTTGTTTGGACAAGACATATGACCCCTTATCATAACACTATCCAAATGATAATATTGTGGTTGTGGCGATCCTGTTGCCTCGCAGGATGCTGTCATCGTTGGTTGACAGTGAGCTCACTACTGACTTGTTTGTATTGTGTCAGTATAGCAGCGTGCGGTGTGTCATTTGTGATTGTGTGCCATGTATTGTCTCTGATATGGGCATTGACCTTTTGTAGGGTCTTTCTGAGTCTTTGTTTTGATTTCCTCCAGTGTCATTGCTTTGGGTGTGGCGTGCTGTGCCATTAAGTTGACATTCTTCTGCCACTTTCACTGCTTGTGTGCTGTCAGCTGTCTTTGCTCGGAGTGGGTGACAGGACATGTAGTCTGGTGGGTTGTCGGCTCCTTTTCTGTACTCAACTCTGTAGTTGTATGGATAAAGCCGTAGTCCCCACCTTTCGATCCGAGCAGGTGGCTTTGACCTCGGGTTGTTCCAGATCATCTCCAGTGGTTTGTGATCCTTACCAGAGGGAATGGGTTGCCTTATATGTACAGATGGAAGTGGTCACAACTCCATTCAATGGATAGTGTTTGCGAGTAGCATCTCTCCACGTTACTGAGCGTGCGGCTGGCGTATACTATGGCGCGTCTCTCTCCCCTGTGTTTCTGATAGAGTGTGGCACCCAGTTCGACCGGGCTGGTGTTCACGATGAGCTCTGTTTCTTTCTGTGGATCAAAGTATGACATGGTGGTGTTGCTGGTTAAACCGTCTTTTAGCTTTTTCAGCGCTATTTCCTGCTCCTCAACCCACTGCCACAGAACTGCTCCCGTACTGGTGCAGTGATGGTGGCATAATCCTGGATGAAACACCTGAGCAGGAGTTGTCCATGCCGAGAAGACTCTCGATTTGACTTGCATTTTGGAGATTGCTGGCCTGCTGAATAACAGGGACTTTTTTCGGGACAGCTGAGATGCCGCCAGCAGAGAAGATGAACCCAAAGAACTCCAGTCTGGATTTATTGTATTCACACTTCTTGCGGTTGAGAGTCAGTCCTCTTTCCTTGAGCCTCTGGAACACTGCTCTCAGGCTGTTACCGTGGTTAGCTTGTGTTGCTCCATACACAAAGAGGTTGTCGCTGAGGTTTTTCACACCTGCAATGCCTTGGAGTGTCTGACAGATAGCATACTGGAACCCCTCTGCAGCAGAAGAGATACCGAAGTTCAAACATTTATACCTCCTGAGGCCTAGATAAGTGGTGAACGTGGTGATGTACCTGCTTCTGGGGTGCAGTTCAAGTTGGTGATATCCAGCTTTTAGATTCAGCTTGGAAAACACTGTGGCTACGATGAGCTCGTGGATGACGTCATCCATGGTGGGTGTGATGTGATGTTTTACCTGGAAATATTTCAGCTTTTTGATTCCATTGAACAGCTCTGGATGGCTGTCCACAAGTTAATCTGTGACCGTGCGCTTGACTGTTGGGGGAGACTGTTGGGGGAGACACAGAGTTGATTATCTTGATCAGGCCTAGCTCCTCAGCTATTTCTTAACAGGGAGTAGACATCACCTTGAATTAAATAGAATGTCCTCTAAGTGTTCTAAGTGTTCTTGTCTGTTGCCTCTACATTGCATGTGAATGCACCAGCGATGGGCAGTGGGTTTGTGGAGCCATATGAGAAGATTTTGATTCTTGCTGGACTGAGCTGCGGCTGTGGCTTCACTGTATTGAAAGCCATCTCACTGACAATGTTCACTGCAGCCCCTGCGTCTATCAGAACTGCTACTTTGACATCATTTAGCTGAATGTGTGTCTGTGGCTGTTTTAACACTTTTGTCACTGTTGACCACAAACACATTGGTATCATCACCGCTTGATGAGTTTGGACTTGCACCTTCACTATGTGTTGCACCTAATTGGTTAACTTTCTGGCGTGATCTGTGTTGTTTAGCATTGTCTATTGTAGCCGTGTGCTGCTCCTGCTTTGGTTTTGAGTGGCGCTGCTTTGCAAAGTGATTTTGTTTCCCACAAGCTTTGCACTCTTTTCCTTTTGACGGACAGTCTCCATTATGTGGGTATTTGCCTCTACAATCCCTGCATTGGTTGTTTGATTTAGCCATTTCTATGCGCTTGTTGGCAGCTGGCTGCTTGTTGTATTGCTTCTGATGCACTACATTGACTGCAGCAGCTGAGCCCTGTTCTATGCCTGTTGCCTGGATTTCAGATAATTCCAGTGATCTCCTATGATCGAGAAGGGTGATTAAAGTCATTTCAGGCTCTCTCTGTGTTCTCCTGCGCAGACTAGATGAGGTACAGCTCTGTATCAATTGTGCTTTGGTCTTTGATCTCATCTGCAAACTCACAGTTCTTTGCCAACATGCAAAGTCTGGTGTGGTACTGTTACGCTCGTCGTCGGATGATAAATGACCGGAACAAGGTGCAGCGTGGTAGGCGTACATTCTGTCTTTATTTGAAAACGTAACACCGGGAAAAAACAATGAACACAAACCGAACGTAAAGCTAGTCGTGCATAAAGCAACAAACAAAGACAAGATCCCACAAAACCCAAAAGGAAACTGACAACTTATATCTGATTCCCAATCAGAGACAACAATAGACAGCTGCCTCCGATTGGGAATCAAACACACCAACATAGAAAGAGAACCTAAAATGCCCACCCTAATCACACCCTGACCTAACCTTGCTGTAATCCATCTCGCCATTGTAATATTCCATATGTTCAATATGAATTATAAAGTAATGTTCAGACACAGATCGAGTTGATGGTTGTTTATTAAGTAGCGTTGCATGGCTCACACACACGTTCAGTGATTGACTGACTGTCGTGTCTAAACATTACAGCATAAAACTACAATAGCACAATAGGAAGGACTGATTGCACAAGACATTAAGAACACCTTCCTTATATTGAGTTGCATCTGCAGAGTGTGGGTTGGGGAGAGTCTGATTGGCTGAAAACACGAGCTAGGGGTGATCGATATCTCTCACGTGAGGGGGAGAGCTAGACTACATGGCGCCAGCCAGATGTAAACAAGCAACACACACACTGGAAATGAGTTCTACAGCGCCCTCGGCAGGGGGATTCTGTAACACTGACCCCTCAACATGGMYGCCCCTCAGGGGTGCGTGCTTAGTCCCTCTACTCCCACACATGACTCCAACACCATCAAGTTTGCTGACGACACAACGTTAGTAGGCCTGATCACCGACGGGACAACAATCAGGCCAGGACAACAACCTCTCCCTCAACGTCAGTAAGACCAAGGAGTTGATTGTGGACTACAGGAGAGGGGAGACGATTCCCCCATCCACATCGATGGGGCTGTAATGGAGCCCCAGCTAACAATTCTAAGGAGAGAGAATATTTTTGTAATGTTCCACTAATGTTTGAGTGTACAGTATTCCGTTAGTTAAGGGAACATTCTATCTATGTTAGCAAAAACCTTCTGAGACCCTTTTTAGCGGGGTTAGAGGGTTAGAGTGGGGTTAGAGTTGGGAAAACATTCCCTTAATGTCAAACAGAACATACCCAGAACGCGGTTACCATGTTCTCAGAATATCGAATATTAATGCTCTAGACACGTTTCATGGGACGTTGCAAGAACATTCATGTGTCCAGTTTTCTGAGGGTTAGGAGAATATTCTATCAAAGTCCCACAAAACATACACAGAACATGGTTGTAATGTTCTCAGAAAATAAGATATTAATGTTCTAGACACGTTTCATGTGAACGTTGCAAGAACATTTCTGTGTATCAGTCAGGACGTCGCCTGATGGTCCCAAAGAAACGTTCTCCCCAAAAAAGGTATGTTTCATTACACATCACACCTTGTTACTGTTGCCAAGTCAATCAAGGCCCTAATTGGTGAACCACTTATCTAGTCTTAGTTCTCTGTCTGTTGGTAAGGTTAGAGACACTCACACACAGTGCTTTCAACATAAAGTGTTTTCAACATATAGCACATATTTCACACAGTTTGACATAGATGATTACATTGTTCATATTCGTTTATACAGGAATTATTATTCAACATGTCCTCACCTGAGATTTAAACTCAACTTCTTGGTTCACGGTACTCCGACGTTTCTGCAACACCACCGTGTCCGTGTCATGTAGAGGTTAATCTGAATATTCTTATCATTTACATGATTTAGGCCTACTTATTTCAACAATTTAAGGGCTTTCAGTATTGTTGTCTAATGTTTGTGGGGCATTTTAACCTATTTTAATGATACTCCTGAATCACTATAATTAATGAAGGTTTTCTTGAGTGCACTTTTAAATGAGCTGAGATTTATTTCAGAGTACATTCACCCTATTGTTACACAAGTACCTAGGGAGAAGGGGGTAGGGTTTTTTCTGGACAGGACAGAGCAGGGCCATTAGACTGGCCCAACAAGCACATCCTAGAGATGTCCCTTACTGGGACAGTGGTTAGGACATTTGTCATTGGTACTGGTGGCCCGTGTTTGAGACCCACTAGCGCAGTCACCCTACTACCACAGTCTTAGCAAAATATGTTAATTTAATTATTTGGCAACAGTTACATCACACCTATCAGATATAATTAAAATCAGTTTCTCATTGAAAGATGGGAATCTGAAGGATTTTCCCCTGAGCACGAATTATGACCACATATCCAATACCTACTTAATTATTCATATTATTATTAGTTATTAGTTCTATATAGCTGAGCATCTCAAAGAGAAGTCTATTGTCTTTTTAAAATCTACACCACCGTAGGCCGTCATTGTAAATAAGAATTTGTTCTTAACTGACTTGCCTAGTTAAATTAAGGTTAAATAAACATTTATTTTTTATTTTTATAATATGTTTATTATTTTCCAATAAAAATAAAGTAAAAAAGACAGCAATACAAACAATGACATTCATTGTACTGTTGAATGGGATGGCCAATTTAGAGGACAAAACAAAAGTTAACTCACACATGCACAAAATAAAACAAAATCCTATTAGGTGGTACATGTATAAGAAGACAGCATATAGTCATTACAAGCAGTGTAGTTAAGCCAAAAATCAATATTGAGTGTAGTACAGCACAGAGTAGCAGCAGATCGTCAGCCCAGTTATGAAGCGGGACTAGACCATTTATCCAGTATCGGCTGCCATATTTTGTAAAACAATGGACTTCTATTGGAGGTGTTGTATCGAATCTTTTCCATATGGATTACATTCCCTAAATCCCGTAACCACATTTCAAAGGTAGGTACAGTCTCCAATTTCCAAAATTGCAATATGAGCCTTTTGGCTAATAGAGTACAAAGAGAGACAGCTTTCCCTCCTGGTTATTCCCATCAACTGTACCAAACAGAGCGATCAATGGGTCTGGGGCTAGAACTCTATCAAAGGCCTTAGATAAGTAATCAAAAATGAGAGCCCAGTAAGCATGTAATTTAGGGCATGTCCAGAATAAGTGGGTCAACGTCCCCTCCTCCTGCTTGCACCTCTCACACAGTGGTGAGGTGTCCGGGAATATTTTATGCAGTTTTACTTTTGAGTAGTGTAACCTGTGTATCACCTTAAACTGTACAAGGTTGTGTCTGGCATTCACTGAACTGTGGTTTATATTCCTGAGAGCTTCTATCCAGTCCTCATTTGAGATTTCTGAACCAAGTTCTTGTTCCCAAGCCCTTTTAATGGTGTCTGTGGATACCTCTATGTGGTCCTGTAGCACATCATACAGTCTAGAGACCAACCCTTTTGAATGGGGTTTGACAAGGATCAAGCTATCTAATGTAGGACTATTTGGCTTCATGCCATACTGTGGGATATGTGTCCTTAAGAAATTCCTGATTTGGAGGTATCTGAAAAAATGTGTTGTTGGCATGTTGAACTTTGCCTGTAATTGTTGAAATGAAGCTAACTGACCATCTATGTATAAATTACCAATTGTTGTGAGCCCCTTCTCCCTCCACTGTGAAAACACCACATCATCCAATGCAGGGTGGAAAGCATGATTCAGGCTAATCGGGCTGTCTATGTAAACAGTGGGTATGTTAAGAAAATCCCTAATCTGTTTCCAGATCCTAAGCGTATGACAAATGACTGGATTGGAGTCATAAGTGGCTTTTTTCACATATGATGGGCTATTAACAAGTGCAGGGAGTGAGGAACGTTGACAGGAGGCCTGCTCAATCAAAAGCCATGAAGGCATATCCTTCTGTCTCATCGCAGGTAAACTTTCCCTCCAGAAAGACACAATGTTCAGATTAGCAGCCCAATAATACAGTTTGAAGTGAGGAAGGCCAAAGCCCCCCTCTATCTTGTACTTGCATAAATGCTTCTTTGAAATTCTGGCTGCCTTGTTATCCCATAAAAATGGAGTTACTATTGAATCCAGTTTCTTAAAATAGCTTTGTGGTATGAAATTGGGTAGACATTGGAAGAGGTAAAGAAACCTGGGTAGGACAACCATTTTAATAGCGTTTATACGACCAACCAAGGAAATAGGCAGAGTTTTCCAAAAATCTATATTTTGTTTAAGCTGATATATTTTCATGTCCCAATTCGCTTTCAATAGCTGATCAAGGTCTCTTGTCACTACAATGCCAAGGCTTGTGAACTTGTCCCTCACTGTTCTAAACGGGGTAGATTGCAGAAATTGCATATCCACAGGCCGTGATATTGGCATCAACTCACTTTTTTGCCAGTTTATCTTGTAGCCAGAGAAGGAGCCGAATGTGTTTATCAAGTTAAGTAAGGGGGGAATAGAAGTTTTAGGCTTGGACAAAAACAAAAGAACATCGTCTGCATATAGGGAAATTTTGTGCTGTGTGTCTTTTATTTTAACAGAAGCTATATCGGCACATGCTCGAATGCGATTAGCAAGGGGTTCCATGGCTATAGCGAAGAGAGCAGGCGAAATAGGGCACCCCTGTCGGCACCCCTTGAACAGGCGGAATGACTGCGACATTTCCTGATTGGTCACCACGGACGCCATTGGGTGTGCATAAATAATTCTTATCCAATTAATAAATTCCTTTCCAAACCCGAAATGCTCCAGAACCGACATCATATACTTCCACTCAATCCGATCAAACGCCTTCTCTGCATCAAGAGCTATAACCACTGCCTCAACCTTATGATCATGATACATTACGTTGAAAAGGCGTCTCAAATTGTAGTATATATGTCGGCCCGGGATAAAACCTGTCTGGTCAGGGTGTATGATGTCGGAAATATATTTTTTCAATCGGTTTGCCAATATCTTTGTCAACACCTTGTTTTCTATAGGGAGTAACGACACGGGGCGATACGACAACATCTCCATGGAATCTCTATCTTTTTTTCAAGATCAGGGCTATTGTAGCCTCATACAGTGAAATAAACATTTTAAATAAATAAAAAGAATACAGCACATACACCATTTACAGCAAATGTGTCATTAAGAAACTCATTTAAGTTAGATCAAATCAAATTTCATTTATCACATACACGTGTTTAGCAGATGTTATTGCGGGTGTAGCGAAATGCTTGTGTTTCTAGCTCCAACAGTGCAGTAATATCTAACAAGTAATATCTAACAATACACACAATCTAAAGTAAAGGAATTAAAAATATATAATTATTTGGACGAGCAATGTCAGAGCGGCATAGACTAAGATACAGTAGAATAGGATAGAATGTAAGATGGCGGCGGAGAAGATGGCAGATGTTTTACATGCCCCCAGCCGATTGTTTTTCTTTTTTTTTCTTTATTTGCATTGTTTGTAACTTATTCTTTAAACTTATTTTGTACATAATGTTGCCGCTATCGTCTCTTATGACCGAAAATAACTTCTAGATATCAGGACTTCAATTACCACGGACTAGCAGAATCCTCTTCTTCCTTTCACGACTCTGACGAGCCCGACACGAAGGATACGTTGTTTCCTCGAGAACAGGCCCTGATCCCCGTGATCTGCATGAAGAGGAGGCGAAGAAAGAGGGGCCAAAGGTCGAGCTAACTTCTGAGAATTCGTAGGCGATCGAATAAACCCCCACTTCCCTCCATTCTGCTAGCAAACGGGCAATCTTTGGACAATAAAATCGACGAGTTATGCGGAAGATTAAACTACCAACGGGACATTAAAAACTTTAACATCTTATGCTTCAAGGAGTCATGGTTGAACAACGACAACATCAACATAAAGCTGGCTGGTTATACGATGTTCCGGCAGGATAGAACAGCGGCGTCTGATGACTGTAGACCACACTACCTATCGAAAGAGTTTCTGTATTATTTGTAGCTGTTTACATACCACCACAGTCAGAGGCTGGCACTAAGACAGCATTGAATGAGCTGTATTCCACCATAAGCAAACAAGAAAACGTTCACCCAGGCGGCGCTCCTAGTAGCCGGGGACTTGAATGCAGGGAAACTTAAATCTGTTTGACCAAATGTTAAATGTGCAACCAGAGGAAAAAGAKCTCTGAACCACCTATACTCCACACACAGAGATGCACACAAAGCTCTCTCTCGCCCTCCATTTGGCAAATCTGACCATAATTATATCCTCCTGATTCCTGCTTACAAGCAAAAATTAAAGCAGGAAGCACCAGTGACTAGATCAGTAAAAAAGTGGGCAGATGAGGCAGATGCTAAGCTACAGGACTATTTTGCTAGCACATACTGGAATATGTTCCGGGATTCTTCCGATGGAATTGAGGAGTACACCACATCAGTCACTGGCTTCATCAATAAGTGCATCGATGACGTCCCCACAGTGACCGTACGTACAAACCCCAACCAGAAGCCATGGATTACAGGCAGCATCTGGACTGAGCTAAAGGCAAGAGCTGCCGCTTTAAAGGAGTGGGACTCTAACCCGGAAGCTTATAAGAAATCCCGCTATGCCCTCTGACGAACCATCAAACAGGCAAAGCGTCAACACAGGACTAACATCGAATCATACTACACCGGCTCTGACGCTCGTTGGATGTGGCAGGGCTTGCAAACCATTACAGACTACAAGGGGAAGCACAGACAAGAGCTGCCCAGTGACACGAGCCTACCAGACGAGCTAAACTACTTCTATGCTCGCTTTGAGGCAAATAACCCTGAAACATGCATGAAAGTACCAGCTGTTCCCGGAAGACTGTGTGATCACGCTCTCCGCAGCCGATGTGAGTAAGACCTTTAAGCAGGTCAACATTCACAAGGCCGCAGGGCCAGATGGATTACCAGGACGTGTACTGCGAGCATGCGCTGACCAACTGGCAAGTGTCTTCACTGACATTTTCAAACTCTCCCTGTCCGAGTCTGTAACACTAACATGTATTAAGCAGACCACCATAGTCCCTGTGCCCAAGAACACTAAGGTAACCTGCCTAAACGACTACCGACCTATAGCACTCCCGTCTGTAGCCATGAAGTGCTTTGAAAGGCTGGTCATGGCTCACATAAACACCATCATCCCAGAAACCCTAGACCCAATCCAATTTGCATACCGCCGCAACAGATCCACAGATGACGCCATCTCAATTGCACTCCKCACTGCCCTTTCCCACCTGGACAAAAGAAACACCTATGTGAGAATGCTATTCACTGACTACAGCTCAGTGTTCAACACCATAGAGCCCTCAAATCAATAAGCCTATAACCCTGGGACTAAACACTTCCCTCTGTAACTGGATCCTGGACTTCCTGACGGGCTGCCCCTAGGTGGTAAGGATAGGTAAAAACACATCCGCCACGCTGATCCTCAACACAGGGGCCCCTCGGGGGTGCGTGCTCAGTCCCCTCCTGTACTCCCTGTTCACTCATGACTGCACAGCCAGGCACGACTCCAACACCATCCTTAAATTTGCCGATGTCACAACAGTGGTAGGTCTGATCACCGACAACGACGAGACAGCCTATAGGGAGGAATTCAGAGACCTGGCCGTGTGGTGCCAGGACAACAACCTCTCCCTCAATGTGATCAAGACAAAGGATATGATTGTGGACTACAGGAAAAAGAGGACCGAGCACGCCCCCATTCTCATCGACCGGGCTGCAGTAGAGCAGGTTGAGAGCTTCAAGTTCCTTGGTGTCCACATCACCAACAAACTAACATGGTCCAATCACACCAAGACAGTCGTGAAGAGGGCATGACAAAACCTATTCCCCCTCAGGAGACTGAAAAGATTTGGCATGGGTCCTCAGATCCTCAAAAGGTTCTACAGCTGCACCATTGAGAGTATCCTGACTGGTTGCATCACTGTCTGGTATGGCAACTGCTCTGCCTCCGATGTCAAGGCACTACAGAGGGTAGTGCGAACGGCCCAGTACATCACTGGGGCCAAGTTCCTGCCATCCTGGAACTCTATACCAGGCGGTGTCAGAGGATGGCCCTAAAAATTGTCAGTCTCCAGACACCCTAGTCATAGACTGTTCTCTCTGCTATTGCACGGCAAGCGGTACCGGAGCACCAAGTCTAGGTCCAAGATGCTTCAAAACAGCTTCTACCCCCAAGCCAAAAGACTCCTGAACATCTAGTCAAATGGCTACCCAGACTATTTGCAGTCCCCCCCCTTCACCCCCTCTTTACACCACTGCTAATCTCTGTTGTCATCTTTGCATAGTCACTTTAATAACTCTACCTACATGTACATACTACCTCAAATAACCGGTGCCCCCGCACATTGACTCTGTATGTTGCGCCTTCTTCACCACACTGTCTGTGTGGGTGGACCATTTCAGTTTGTCAGTGATGTGTACGCCGATGTGGATGGGGGGTGCTCCCTCTGCTGTTTCCTGAAGTCCACAATCAGCTCCTTTGTTTTGTTGACGTTGGGTGAGAGGTTATTTTCCTGGCACAACACTCACAGGGCCCTCAACTCCTCCCTGTAGGCTGTCTCGTCATTGTTGGTAATCAGGCCTACTACTGTTGTGCCATCTGCGAACTTGATGATTGCGTTGGAGGCATGCGTGGCCACGCAGTCTAGGGGGAACAGGGAGTACAGGAGGGGACTGAGCACACATCCTTGTGGGGCCCCAATGTTGAGGATCAGCGAACTGGAGGTGTTGTTTCCTACCTTCACCACCTGGGGGGCGGCCCGTCAGGAAGTCCAAGACGCAGTTGCACAGGGTGGGGTTCAGACCCAGGGCCTCAATCTTAATGATGAGCTTGGAGGGTACTATGGTGTTGAATGCTGAACTATAGTGAATGAACAGCATTTTTACATACGTATTCCTCTTGTCCAGATGGGATAGGGCAGTGTGCGATGCGATGGTGATTGCATTGTCTGTGGATCTATTTGGGCGGTAAGCAAATTGAAGTGTATCTAGGGTGTCAGGTAAGGTTGAGGTGATGATCCTTGACTAGTCTCTCAAAGCACTTCATGATGACAGAAGCGAGTGCTACAGGGCAATAGTCATTTAGTTCAGTTACCTTTGCTTTCTTGGGTACAGGAACAATGGTGGACATCTTGAAGCAGGGATAGGGAGAGATCGAATGCTCTGTGGACGCGGCTAGGGATGCCGTCTGGGCCAGCAGCCTTGCGAGGGTTAACATGCTTAAATTGTCTTACTCACGTCGGCCATGGAGAAGGAGAGCCCACAGTTTTTGGTAGAGGGCCGCATTCGTGGCACTGTGTTATCCTCAAATTGGGCGAAGAAGGTGTTTAGCTGGTCCGGAAGCAAGTCGACGTGGCTGGTTTTCTCTTTGTAGTCCGTGGTTGTCTGTAGACCCTGCCACATATGTCTCATGTCTGAGCCGTTGATTTGCGACTCCACTTTGTCTCTATACTGATGTTTACCTGTTTAATTGCCTTACGGAGGGAATAACTACACTGTTTGTATTCAGCCATATTCCCAATCACATTGCCATGGTTTAATGTGATGGTTCGTGCTTTCAGTTTTGCGCGAATGCTGCCATCTATCCACGGTTTCTGGTTAAGGTAGGTTTTAATAGTCATAGTGGGTACAACATCTCCTATACACTTCCTTATAAACTCAATCACCGTATCAGTGTATTCGTCTTTGTTGTTCTCGGAGGATACCTGGAACATATCCCAGTCCGTGTGATCAAAACTATCTTGAAGCATGGATTCCGATTGGTCAGACTAGCGTTGAATAGTCCTTAGCATGGGTACTTCCTGTTTGAGTTTCTGCCTATAGGAAGGGAGGAGAAAAATGGAGTCGTGATCAGATTTGCCAAAGGGAGGGCCTTGTAGGCATCCCGGAAGTTGGAGTAGGAGTGTTCGAGTGTTTTAGCAGTGCGAGTACTACAGTCAATGTGTTGATAGAACTTCGGTAACATTTTCCTCAAATTTGCTTTTGTTTGAATCTCCAGCTACAATAAATGCAGCCTCAGGATATGTGGTTTCCAGTTTGCATAGTGTCCAGTGAAGTTCTTTGAGGGCCGTCGTGGTATCGGCTTGAGGGGGAATATACACGGAAGGGAATTCTCTTGGGAGGTAATACGGTCGGTATTTGTGAGGTATTCTAGGTTGGGTGATCAAAAGGACTTGAGTTCCTGTATGTTATCACAATCACACCATGAGTAGTTAATCATGAAACATACACCCCCGCCCTGCTTCTTCCCGGAGAGAGATTTATTCCTGTCTGCGATGAACTGAGAACCCAACTGGCTGAACGGACTCAGTAGTATTTCCCGAGAGAGCCATGTTTTCGTGAAACAGAGTATGTTACAATCCCTCTCTGGAAGGAAATCCTTGCCCTGAGCTCGTCAACTTTATTATCCAGAGCATTAGCGAGTAATGTATCCTGAACATTAGCAAGTAATATACTCGGAAGTGGTGGGTGGTGTGCGCACCTCCTGAGTTGGACTAAAAGTCTACTTCGAGTACCTCTTTTCCGACGATGTGTTTTGGAACAGCCTCTGGAATAAGTTCAATTGCCCTGGAGGTGTACGAACAAAGGATTCGATTCGGTAAAGTTGTATTCCTGGTCATAATGCTGGTGAGTTACCACTGCTCTGATATCCAGAAGTTCTTCTCGGTTGTATGTAATAACACAAACATTTCCTGGGCTGATAATGTAAGAAATTTAAAATAAACACACATTAAAAAACACATTAAAAAAAAATACTGCAAAGTTTCCTAAGAGCCAGAAGCATGGCAGCCCTGTCCGTCAGCGCCATTTTCTTCTGTGGCACCATGTTCTTCTGGTGTGTTGTCAGATAGGTGTGATGTAACTGTTGCCAAATAAAGAAAGGAACATATATTGCTAAGAATGTAAGTGTATTGTTATTCTACTAGTAGGTCTTGAACCCAGGCTACCAGCAACAATGACAAACACTCTAACCACTCTCCCAATAAGGGATATATCTAGGGAGTGTGCTTTTTGGGCCATAAGAAACCCTAACCCCTCCTCCTTAGGCATGTAGATGAAACAACTTGATAGATGTAAGTAGAAGGGTAAATGCACTTTGAAGTAAATATCACCTATTTTAAAAGTACACTCAGGAAAAACTATTGTATTAACTGACACCTGAGACAGAGATGGTGGCATAGCGGGAAGATTGGAGTACCGTGAACCACGAGGTTGTACAAATCCCAGATGAGAACATGTGGAACAATGAACATGCTCAATGTAATCATGTGTGTCAAATATGTAATTTTCTTTGTTTTTGGAGAATGTTAGACAACGTTGAGTTCCTCTGTCCAGTGTCTGTGTTCTTTTGCCCATCTTCATCTTTTCTTTGTATTGGTCAGTCTGAGATATGGATTTTTCTTTGCAACTCTGCCTAGAAGGCCAGAATCTCGGAGTCACCTCTTCACTGTTGACGTTGAGACTGGTGTTTTGCGGGTACTATTTAATGAAGCTGCCAGTTGAGGACTTGTGAGAMGTCTGTTTCTCAAACTATACAGTCTAATGTACTTGTCCTCTTGCTCAGTTGTGCACCGGGGCCTCCCACTCCTCTTTCTATTCTGGTTAGAGACAGTTTGTGCTGTTCTGTGAAGGGAGTAGTACATAGTGTTGTAAGAGATCTTCAGTTTCTTGGCAATTTTTCGCATGGAATAGCCTTCATTTCTCAGAACAATAATAGACTAACGAGTTTCAGAAGAAAGTTATTTGTTTCTAGCCATTTTGAGCCTGTAATCAAACCCACAAATGCTGATGCTCCAGATACTCAACTAGTCTAAAGAAGGCCAGTTTTATTGCTTATTTAATCAGAACAACAGTTTTCAGCTGTGCTAACATAATTGCAAAAGGGTTTTCTAATGATCAATTAGCCTTTTAAAATTATAAACTTGGATTAGCTAACACAACGTGCCATTGGAACACAGGAGTGATGGTTGCTGATAATGGGCCTCTGTACGCCTATGTAGATATTCCATTAAAAATCTGCCGTTTCCCGCTACAATAGTCATTTACAACATRAACAATGTCTACACTGTATTTCTGATCAATTTGATGTTATTTTTATGGACAAAAACATTTGCTTTTCTTTCAAAAACAAGGACATTTCTAAGTGACCCCAAACTTATGAACGGTAGTGTACATTCGCTCTTTTGCAGGTTTTACTAATTTATTCTATCCTAGCCAAATTTCCCCATCTGCCTGCATGCGCCTCCCATATATCAAGGTGTTTTGGCACATCCCTTATGAACTACGCTTTTCCACGTGCTAACTTTTACTATACCAGAGGTGAGTATAGTCTACCAGTCTAATGGACTATTCTGCCCTGCATCCACCATTCATAGTGACAATAGTGGTAGGTTGATCATTTGTCCAGTTCTGCAATAGGCTAACTAGCAATCATACCAAGCATAAAAACATTTTTTTATATTTTTTATATGAATCAACAAGAACAAATTGGAATAGCTGATAGGCACCAGAGAGGCCAGGTGCGCATAAAAGAACAGTGAAGACATGAGACACACAACTCAAAAATCTCCCCTATTGATCGTGTTATCGTACAATACAATGAATAACCTACAACACCACAATGCAAGGAATAACTGCATGATTGTTTTCAAGTGAGGACAACATTCTAGCCTACTAGGCTGCAGTGAACATGTCATTTGAATAACTGCGCAAAAGCCCTGTGATTTGAATGTTTCATTCGATTTTGATCAGTTGTGGGTCTCAACAGTTTAGAAGGTCTAAAAAGGCAGTCGGGCTGTATATTTTTTCTGATACTGAATGCACTGTCTGTTGCAGATCATCATTCTCCCAAGTCGTCCTATAATAATGTGGCCACATATGCTCCAGGCAGGCCCAATTATTCAGGAAAGCTTAACACATGCCGAGCTTTCCTTAGCTGGTAATTGCCTACATTTGGCCGAAAAAAAAATTAAAAGCCAATAACTGAAATTGCAGCAGGCCAAATTGTCCAGGAGAGGCTGTCTATCATAACCTACAACCTGAATTCGCGCTTCAGCACAATTCTCTCACGCCTTGCGCTCACGTACGCCTGCTGCTGGGGACAGAGAGAGCAACAGAGGAGCCTTGGCCTAGGCTACTGTTGATTGAGAAGATGGAGGCCTTTTTCATTGAAGTAAAACAAAAGTTAGAGGAAAAAGAGTATGCCTAAATTGAAAAGCCTACAAGGGGAATTTAATATAAGTTGTAATATTGTAGTGGACTAAGATGAGAAGAATGCAGGCTACTGTGCTTCTCCCTATTCAGGTAGGTTTGCTATTTTGGAACTTACATTTATAGTAATTTGTTAGATCATTATTATTATTATTTTATATCATTGTTACTATTGTAAGTCTACTTATTAGTCAAAACCAGTTCTTTAAATATACAAAACCTGTTTTGTTTAATTCTGTTAAGGCATTTCCATTGGCAAAATTAAATTTGATCTGTCTTTTTATTTGTGTGCTACTTATTTATATACATATATAAGTAGGTTTGTTATAAAATAAATAACATTACCCTACTTCTGTCATTTGTTGGGAATGGCAGGCAATTTCTGCAATATAGGCTGTTCAAATGCTTTGTGAAGGTTTGAACCAGTTCGCGAGTTGTTTAATTGTTGTTTAATTCTGTTGAGCCATTTTTCTTTGGCCATATTAAGTTACAAATGTAATGTTGCGTTTGCCGCCATATAATAGTCTGCTCCTATTTTCACTATAAACAACGGCTTGACTTACTTCTGATATTACCCTAATACAGTTTAGAAACCTTTGTGAAGGTTTGGTGTGGCTATTATTAAGCTTATGAAGGTAGTGTGCCCCAGCACTCCAACTGACTCAGACAGTATAAAAAACATATTAATGTCTGGATTTGATTAGAGCTTTGAACGGCATGAAAATTCAAGTCTGATGCTACCTGAGCCTGATGAGCCATGCATTAAATACATTTTATGAGCCCTACATCAAAGACATTTTATGGGTCCAAGCCCAAAAAAGCCCAAATGATTGTGCCGTTATCCAATGCATAGCCTATGATATAGGCTACAGCACATTATGCACAACAGAAAAACATAAAAGCCCATAGATGTTCAAAATGTAGCTATGTAGCTATGTTCAAAAATAAGGTGTAAATTAGATGTGCATTCAGTCCTTACATTACTGTAGCATATGCTGCAGCAAATGTAGGGACCAAAACGTCCTCTGACTGTCACACCCTAATCACCTGTCTTTGTGATTGTCTCTACCCCCCTCCAGGTGTAGCCCATCTTCCCCATTATCCCCTGTGTATTCATACCTGTGTTCTCTGTTTGTCTGTTGCCAGTTTGTCAAGTCAACCAGCGTTTTTGTCTCAGCTTCTGCTTTTCCCAGTCTCTCTTTTTCTCGCCCTCCTGGTTTTGACCCTTGCCTGTCAAGACTGAGACCGCCTGCCTGACCACTCTGCCTGACCCTGAGCCTGCCTGCCATCTGGTACCGTTGCCCCACCTCTGGTTTACTGACCCCTGCCTGCCTTGTCCTGTCTTTTGCCTGCCCCTGTTGGAATATTAAACCATTGTTAATTCAACGTTGTCTGCATCTGGGTCTTACCTTCATACCTGATACCGACTTTATTGTGCAATCCCGGTCACTTAAAAAATGATTTGTGTATAGTATTTTCTTAACTGACAAATAAAATCAATCAATCAATCAGTGCAGAGGCAAATTTGATGAATGGAAAGAGACATCTGTTACAAAACACCACAAAGTTTCATGACATTCAGAGAATGTCAAGCCAAGCCTTCAATACTGGGTAAGACTACAAGGTAGCTAGCTGTAGGGAGGAATGTATTTTCTGTTTGTCGAGATTGACATAGTCTATTTATTGTGGTGTTAAAAATGCAAACCATGTCGGTATGTTTTGTTTATTAGTTGTGTGGTGCATTGGCACAGATACCTGTTGGTGGAAAACTCATTGCATATATTTTATATCATTATGAATATGGCATTAAAATGTTGAAAATCTGATTTCCCCCTAACTGATCATTGTCTGCAACCGGCTTTGATCAGTGAACTAACGAAACAGGCAAGGAGAGTGAGCTCCTCTGTGGTGGTCAGTGAACCCTCAGCCTTCTGGCCCGTAGCCCTTGGTGGCACCGGCTCTGCCACAAAAGCAAAGTAAATATTCACGTTTATAAACACAGGGTCGCTACAGTTATTGTTATTTCTGGTCGTAAACCTTATCAGTTGATTGTTCAATCACTGACAATTAGACTTCAGGTGATAGGCTACTTGACAGGGAGAACATTTGTGGAAACTTGTAAATGGTGTAAACTAGCTGCTGCTGTGTTCCTGGGTGTTGTGCCCAGGGCTTAGCTAACAACATTGTGAAAATATGTAGTGAAGAGGTCCTCAAGAGCAAAACTGTTTTTGTTTGAGTTTGGTATGCCCATGTTTGTACAATCCCTGATGTTGCTCAATCTAAGAGGATTTTCAAAGGTGAAAAAGCATAGATTATCTGATATCCAAGGGAAAGAAAAGTGCATAAGTGTAACGGATTTGAAATGGCTAGCTAGTTAGCGGGTACGCGCTGCTAGCGTTTCAATCAGTTACGTCACTTGCTCTGAAACCTAGAAGTAGTGTTGCCCCTTGCTCTGCAAGGGCCGCGGCTTTTGTGGAGCGATGGGTAACGATGCTTRGTGGGTGACTGTTGTTGATGTGTGCAGAGGGTCCCTGGTTCGCGCCCGTGTCGGGGCGAGGGGACGGTTTAAAGTTATACTGTTACATTGATGCTGTTGACCCGGATCACTGGTTGCTGCGGAAAAGGAGGAGGTTGACAGGGGGGTGAGTGTAACGGATTTGAAATGGCTAGCTAGTTAGCGGGTACGCGCTAGTAGCGTTTCAGTTACGTCACTTGCTCTGAAACCTAGAAGTAGTGTTGCCCCTTGCTCTGCAAGGGCCGCGGCTTTTGTGGAGCGATGGGTAACGACGCTTCGTGGGTGACTGTTGTTGATGTGTGCAGAGGGTCCCTGGTTCGCGCCCGTGTCGGGGCGAGGGGACGGTTTAAAGTTATACTGTTACATAAGGAAGGGTATATTTAGTAATGTTATACAGGCTCTGCATTATTAACTGTAGTTTGTGGTCTATCGACACAATGGGCATCCCATTCAACCACAAATAGACCTTTGGTAAGATATCAGAAAATACACAATACCCCACATCACACCCTGGCCTATATTCATATCACGGGGTGAGTCATGCCAGTGTGGGATAAGGATAAGAAGTCAACTGTGAAACAATACTATAACCCCAGGATGACTTGGCAGCTTTAGACTACAATCTCCACGCTAAAGAGCAGACCTTGGGTCAGCACGTGTAGGCTTCAGGCCCACACAAATATGCCTGGGTTATCTGTGAGGTTATCAATGAGACTCTGCTAGCTGTAAACATATGGAAACTACCCATTAACCCATTTCCTCCATTTCATCTCCCCATCTGTTAGTTTAGCAAAAGGCTCCTCAACTATGTTTTCTTTTTGATCCTTAGTGTGGGAAGTTTTGTGCTTTATAAAGAAAAGGCCTGTACATGTTCCTATACCCTTTGAGACTTTATAGAGCTACTGTTTCTCCGCTTTACTGTTAAAAATATAACCAAATGTCGTTAACACCAAGTTTCCTACAACCCGCCATGTTGCAATGACTTTCATCAAAGGCTCATTGTGCATTCATTTTGACATTGTTTTTCTCGCTGTACACTCAACCAAGAGAGCAACATGCAAGAAACGACTTGTCTGTGTCTTTGTTGTGGACGCATCAAGGCCATCCCTTCTCATCATAAATCTAGAGGCTAAGAAGCAAGCCTCCTCCACCGAGTCAACCACAGTAAGTATAGACTTACACACTGTCTGAGAGTCGAGCAGGCTCAAATTACAGGGGAGAGTGTTCATGTGGCGATGTGGTATTCAATGTGTGAGGAGTACATACACTGTAATCTATACATGACAGTATTACATAGGACTCCTTGCCAGTGTCTCACTGTGTGAATCATGGGGGTTGACCTTGGTGTACACTGGCAAATTATTACAATTGCTTCCTTAGTCACTGTTTGTTTCTCTGATGGGATATCTCCTGAAATATGTCATGTTGAAGGATTTCTCAGGTCATATCGTTAATGTCTCACAAAATCTGAATACAACAATAAATGTATCAAAGAGAGTGCTAGCTGTTAAAGCATTAAAATGTTTAGCTAGGTCAAATTATTTATGCTTATAAAGACTTTTAAAACCTCTTAGATGTTATGTTCCCTGTTTGGGAGACATTGAGCGGTTCTGGACCGGTGCCGACTGACATTTTGGTACAAAGCGCTCTGTGAACATCGTAGGGTCCCGTGTCTTATAGTACAAGAAAGCCCCATCTCGCTGCTCTCCACTCCCACTCTCCCAGCTGGGCTGACTTGAAGTGTCGGGTTTCAGACCCCAAATTTGCATAGGGAATGACACTGTCACATTTTCTGGCTTATCTAGACAAAGAAACAATTTCCTGTGTCTGTGAAACTCATGAAATGGCAGAATCTAACGGATGCAGCAATACTAGTTTCATCTCGCTGTGATATTCTAGAGCTCTCAACATGACAAAATACTAAATCATTTCATAGAATTGAACTAAGACCACGATCTCTTGGTCACAGACGGCCAGACATCAAAATGTTGCCCTATCATTCATTGATAAAGCTGAGGCCTTTCGTTTTTTTGAGTGTCAGACCACCAATTATTTCCCAGTGATAATGATAATGGCAGTGACAATGATGAATTACAACTGTCCACATACTGCATGTGGAAAACACTGCACTATAAGTACTTTGAAAGACACAGCACAAGTCACACATGCCTTAACAAGTACAACCATTTTTTTGTTGACATTTGTAATCTTTATCATGTGTGCATAACCTAATCTCATAAAGGCCACATGCAGTTCAAAATGCCGTGTAAAGTTCAAGACAAAACAGGGCTGGATCAGAACTTGAACTGGTATTTGGGCAGAGGCGGCTATAATTCCAAATCAACACACACTTTTATCAGCGGGTATTAAATACAAAACTGTGTCCAATTCCAAGTATGCTGTCAAAAAGATAGACCTATTTAATTTCCACTAAAGAATATGTGGGCGCTATTTTGACCATTTCTCATTTTAATAAAATCATGAATCAAACACACAGTATATTATCTGATTAAGGTTGTTGCCTTGATTGACATATGAGTCATACCTCTTTAGCGATGATTTGCCAATACCATTACCCTCACAATGAATTGTCACATATTAGACTGACATTGACAATAATAAGCCCCTATCCTATTGCTTCAGGTTAAAGGTGCGTCACTGTCCAACAATGCACCCCAGTGCTTTTAGCCTCTAGTAGAGTTCATGCACACCTAATACGTTTGTTTAGCTGCAAAGCCATTGCAGGCACGCAGTCAGATTTATTAAAAGTAGTCGGAATGCCTTATGATAACAGAGACAATAATCAGATTACTGAGGTCATCCCCCTACTCAAGAGAACGTGATCTGGAATAAAACCAACCCTCCCTCTCCCCCAAACCCCCCCTCTTTGACCCAGTTCCGGTAAGTTTCTGCCAAACATAGTAAGTTAAGTCAACACAACAAAAAAAAAAGGACATCCAAGAGTGTAATCAGGGATTGACAGTAAATTCAAATAAACAGAGTTTATGTGGAAATGTTGATGGGGTGGGGGCTCGTTAAAACAACTCAATGGCCCTTCTCTTTGATCCTCTGACCACCAGAAGCAAATTACCCTAAAATGGGTCATTCTTAGGTTAGTCAGCATTCAGATCCTTTTATGTCCATCCAGTAATTGTCCAAAAGCGCTCCCAAGAAAATCAGTCTGACTCTAACAAGCAGATATGATCACAGATGATGTCTCTCCCTCCTCCTCCAAACACGAGGGTGGGAAAAACAAAATGTTAGTGACAAAGCGAAAGGCTTAGATGTGTGTGGTGAAGGCCATGTCGCTGGCATACTGCAGGAGTGGAGGTGGATGAGTGTGCCCTTATGCTTTCACTTGGTGTCTGTCCCATTGATGTCTTTGTCAAACTCTTTCAATCAAAGGAAATATAGACAAAAGCTGTGGATCAGGTGGGAGGACGGCTCTCTGCTCGTGATGAAAAGGGCAGCCGGGGGTCTGGAACAGTGAACGTGCTGTCCACCATACGTTTCCGCAGTAGCTGTCGCTCTGACCTCATGTAGGAAAGATCTGAGGAAAAAGGGAAATTATACAATAAGAGCAACACAGTGAAACAATATCAGGGTCTTGTGGGACTAAATGTGTACAAGTTTCAACCATGCCACCTGTGAACACTGCGTATCCTCTTCATGGTGTGTGTTTCAGAGTCCTACACCAAACTCAGGGATAACACAGAAACAAAAAGATTGGAAAAAAGGTGGAGACAGGTCGAATTGAATAAATCATCCCTTTTGATCCGACCCAGATGGGCCTGTATTATTTCATCAGCTAAAGAAGTATTAATTCAAAAGAACAGGGCACATTTAGAGACCCATGTGGTTTTATTTATCCAAGAATCTTCTCAGACTGTAATCATTTTATAGAAACGCCAAGATATACAGCTTCCAAGTCATTTCTAAACTTGTGTCTCTAGTGTTTTCTCAGAAGTAGGATTCTCAGAAGTACGGATTAATTTATATTACAGAACTTATATTACAGATATTACCTTTGCCCTGTCGTTCTCTCACGCCAACCTTAATGAAAACTATTTATTCGTGGGCTAGTGTTACCAGAGGACAGACTGTTAAAGCTGACTAGTTGGAGGAAAACAGCAAAATAAGGATAGAGATACACAGTTTAGAGATGTCACCATTTTTGGCGGCTCATTATGAAGATAAGCACAATGGTAGCATTTCTGAGAATGTGATTCGTCAAAACCCTACATTTTGGGGCTGCGCTCTTCTCCTCTTTCATTTAAATCCTCTTTCCTGGAATCACATCTCTGTTGGAGCCCCTCAGATATCTGGCATCCTCTCAGACATTTTGCATCCCCTCAGACATCTTCAGTTCCCGGGGTTCAACACCTAATTACAGAATACCTGTGTCAGGACCCGGTGCGAGAAACAGTCACTTAATAATTGGCAGAACCCAGAAGATGAGGCAGACACAGCAGTACTAGAGATGGTGGTTTAATGAAAAAATGGATATCCTCCAAAATACAACGAAAAATCCACAAAGTGGTAAAAAACAGCAGGGAAAAACAAACCTCAAAAGACTACTCAAATAATAAACAAGAACAAAACCAGAGAACCTCTGGAAAATCCAACAAGAYAAAAGTCTATATAYAACAAGGCTTGGYCTGGGGCTGGGTGCTAACTTACAAACACTGAGCAAGGAACTAAGGAACACACAGGGTTTAAATACTAACAAGGGAATGACTTACAGGTGCAAACAATAATTGGAGCAAGAAAAACAAAAGGTACAAAAAAGGTGCAAGGGGGACATCTAGTGAACAAAACCTAAACAGTCCTGGCCAAAACCTGACAACCTGGCCAGACAAGCTCATGCAATTCAAAAGTAGAACGTTGTCTTCACCTTTGTACTTTGTTGCCCATCAATTCCCTGCGCCAATATAGTGAACGAACAGGTTCTCCTGTAAAGTCAATTCTCTTATAACAGGAGGTCTTTCTTCAATAGACTCTCAGTATCTACAATGTTACCCCAACTTCTATTGACCGTCAGTGTAGTTTATCAGTGGCCCACATTGTAGCTCTGACAAGCCCTTCAGATAAGTCATGTCTGGAGAGTGGCAAGCTCAAAGGCTCCAACTGAGTCTGCAAATACGGGAAACGTGTGTTTGTATTCTAATTGTATATTATTCTTCCTTTCTCATGTCATTGTATTAAAAACAGCACCAGGAATAATTTGGAAGTGTGAATCTGACAATTCTTCCCCCTTACATTTTTTTATCAGGCCATTTCATACCGTAAAGCAAGTGTCTTGAACGTTACATAACAGTAACAGTGATAACCAAACCCACATGGTACAACATTTAGCCAAAAGTAACAGAGAGACCTGTCTGAGCTCTTCAGGATAGAACAGTCTGAGGGAATGGAGTGAGATATATGTTTTCATGCTTGAGTCAACCTGATCCGTGTGATGTCATGGAATGAAACTGGCAGGAAGAAACAACAGTTGAATGTGTCACTGCTGAAACCTGAATATTATTAACCTCTGCTTTGGAGAATTAGTCTTCATTTCCTTTACCATGTGCCATCAGAATTCGACACATAACTAATTTAGTAACTGTAGGCTATCAAAACAATAACATGCCATGTGATTGCCTACAGATGGAAAATCTTCATTTGAGCCGGTTTGCTACAGCAGAAAAAATATCCTGCAGCATCAGGAAGTTACTATGTGTATTATAATTGATTAACATTTTTGTAGGGGTTGATACATTTTTCATAAGGGGAAATTAAGTCTGAAATGTCAAAGGGGAAATTACAAACTTCAGAAACCTTTTGAAATCTCAAATACACTACAAGTTCTCCTGCAACAGGGTGATCAAATTAAGATTCTACATCTGTAGTAGCACACGTATCAACAGTGGTGAAATAAAAAAAATAATGTCTAATATACTGTAGGTGGACTGAACATGGCCCTTGGTCTGTACTTGGCTCTGAGGTGTTAATGAGGCCCCAGGTTGATGTTGTTTGTATTTTTCTTCATCTGCTGACTGAAAAGGAACCCCAGTTATGACATTTCAAAATAATGCATAAGATTGTCCAAAACAGCATGCGATGAGCCTGTGCAAATTCTTAAAAGTCTATATTATATAACACATGGAAAAGATCAGTATCGAGCCTGCAGAGAAAGTTCCCATTCAGATCCAAGACCAACAAGACCGTTCGCAAAAGCCCAGTCTAAAGAATCCCAAGCAAACATTTTTTTTGCTAACTCCGCATCAGTATGCATAAATAGTTTTATCTTGTGGACACCATGAACAAAATCTTATTTGTATTGGCTCTAACACTCGCTTGTACATCTCATTATCTCACGTGTGACAATGTCCCCAACAGTGAGTGGAGCGCTTTTGTTTTTCCACGTGTTAAAAAATATCACAGGATAGATGAGGACATGGGAAAGATGGATATGCCTGATTTCCCATCACAATAATGTACGTGGGAAAGTATTCCTGTTTAGGCGCTACTTATTACACTATTACCCTGTTGCTAACAAAAAACACACAAATACAACTAAATTGCACAAATCCTATATCACACAAATACACAAATAGAATAACACACTTATATAGAAGAGAACCTGATTATTACACTGTTGCACTTCAAACAATGAAACACACAAACTAAATTGCACAACTGCCATCTAAACCCTGACCTTTCTGCATTCCTTGATGCAAAGTCATCAATTACATCATCATAAGAAATCTGCCCAGCAATTACATGGTTTATACTGATGACAGTGTGACTTCAGAAGTTATGTAGGTGACCCCAGTGTGTAAATGCTATAAGGTCAATGAGTACTTAGCCTACTGTAGGATATAGATTGCATTGCATCCCCTTCCTTAAAATCTGATGCAAATCACAGCTTCTGAGAAGGTATGGTAAAGGGTGGAAAAGGATGGGCTATCCTTATCCAGTAATACAAGCTTTATCAGTACTCACCCACTCATTTCCATCCACACCCTGGAGGGATTTCACCCCTGTGTTGTCTCTCCTCTAACCTCTCCACCTGTCCCTTACCAAAACACTGTTAATGGCCAGCACTGGAGCAAAAATGTCAAAACACAAAGGCCTAATCTGTCTCTAAAAGGAATTTGGTATATTTAGAATCTACTCAACATTTCCCTCCCAACAATCACTCAAACGCTTGGCTTATTTATCCCAACAACTACAAGGCTTTAGTTTGTTCAACCCAGAACAAAGAAAAGCTTCATGGTAAGTATCATTAGTGTCTCAACAGACAAAAAGCTAATCCACCCCCTCATCCCTCTGCAGAGAGAGCGAAAGAGAGAGAAAAGTTTAAAGGATAAGTCTTGTATTGTGGCCTAGCTGACTGCAGCAAGTGTATGGGTGTGTCTGAATTCCATCACCTTGTTTTGTTTTCCCGATAGAAGAAAAACAGGATAAGACTTGTTTTAATAAGGGGAGACTGGATGGTATCCAATTATGTGTCAATAATATTTCTAAGTAATATGATAATCTAATAATATCAGGACAGGAGCAACAAACGACAAGACTGGAAATTCATACATATATTTCTGGAACGTTTTCAAATGTCTCACTTCGGCTATCATTGATTAACAATAGTACAGTAGCAGGCTTGAAGTGTAGTCAAATATTTACAGATCCATTGTTTTGTTGAGATGATATATGTTAGTGGATGTCAATACAGTCTGGCTTTAACATTAACCAGCTTTCCATTTAACCTTCTTATGTGAGTAAAGTACATGTTGGATAAAAAATGTCATGACAGGCCTGACGGAAAACTTGAAAACTTGTGGGTAAACTTTCCAAATGTTGATAAAACAAAATAGGATAGACAAGGGGGGGATCTTTTTGRGTCTGTAAAATTAATTATGCAATAAATGTCAATGGAAAAGCTTTTATGCGCAAATATTGATATAATAACCATCATATCAAAGTAAACTTGGAGTCACATGATGACATGCTGTGTGGTCCTCCCACAACGAKACGTCGGGAAAGCATGCAGTTTCCCATTGGGCACACACTGCTTGAATCAACGAGGTTTCTACGTAATTTCAACGAAAGTACATCAAACCAACGTGGAATAGACATTGGGTTATTAGGCTACAGATTAAATAAATTATGATGAACTTCACAGGGAGGTGAAAGTGCACGGTGATGCTCCTTTCAAGAATGGCTGACATTTTACGGGCTCCTAACCAATTGTGCTATTTTGGGTGTTTTTTCAAATTGTTTCTAATTTATTTTGTACATAATGTTGATGCTACCGTCTCTTATGACCAAAAAGAGCTTCTGGATATCAGAACAGTGATTACTCATCTCGAACTCGACAAAGATCTTTTCTTTAATGATTCTGACGCGAAGGATATAATGTTGCTCCCGGACAAGGACCAAATCCCCGTCATTCGCATGAAGAAAAGAAGGAACTACAGGGATAGATCAGATTTCCTTGTGAGAATTTGTCAGCGAGTGGGTAACACACCTCTACCATCCATTATATTGGTCAACGAGCAATCACTGGAGAATAAACTGGATGAGCTCCGTTCGAGACTATCCTACCAACCGGACATTAAAAACTGGAATATCTTATGTTTCACCGAGTCGTGGCTGAACGACAACACAGATAATATATAGTTGGCTGGGTTTTTCTTGCATTGACAAGACAGAATAGCTACGTCCGGTAAGACAATGGGTGGGGGTGTGTGCCTATTTGTCAATAACAGCTAGTGAGCAATGTCTAATATTAAGGTAGTCTTGAGGTATTGCTCGCCTGATGTAGAGTACCTTATGATAAGCTGTAGACCACACTATCTACCAAGATAATTTTTCATAGCCGTCTATTTACCACCACAATCCGACGCTTGCACTAAGACCGTGCTCAGCGAGCTGTATAAGGCCATAAGCAAACAAGAAAATGCTCATCCAGAAGCGGCGCTCCTAGTGGCCGGGGACTTTAATGCAGGCAAACCTAAATCAGTTTTACCTCACTTCTAACAGGATGTCACATGTGCAACCAGAGGAAAATAAACTCTAGACCACCTTTACTCCACACACAGAGACACATACAAAGCTCTCACTCACCCTCCATTTGAAATATCTGACCATAATTCTATCCTCCTGATTCCTGCTTACAAGCAAAACCTAAAGCAGGAAGTACCAGTGACTCGCTCAATACAGAAGTGGTCGGATGACGCGGATGCTTCGCTACAGGACTGTTTTGCTAGCACAGACTGGAATATGTTCCGGAATTCATCCAATGGCACCTCAGTCACCGGCTTCATCAATAAGTGCATCAGCGTCATCATCCCCATAGTGACCGTACGTACATATCCCAAACAGAAGCCATAGATTACAGGCAACATCCGCACCGAGCTAATGGTTACAGCTGCCGCTTTCAAGGAGCAGGACACTAATCCCAATGCTTATACGAAATCCTGCTTTGCCCTCAGATGAACCATCAAACAGGCAAAGCATCAATACAGGACTAAGATCGAATCCTACTTCACCGGCTTTGAAGCTCGTCGGATGTGGCAGGGCTTGCAAACTATTATGGACTACAAAGGGAAACAAAGCCACGAGCTGCCCAGTGACGCAAGCCTACCAGACGGGCTAAATGCCTTTTATGGTTGCATCAATGCAAGCAACACTGAAGCATACATGAYAGCACCAGTTGTTCTGGACGACTGTGTGATCACGCTCTCCTCTGATGTGAGCAAGACCTTTAAACAGGTCAACATTGAAGTGCTTTGAAAGGCTGGTCATGGCTCACATCAACACCATCATCCCGGAAACACTAGACCCACTCCAATTCGCATACCACCCCAACAGATCCACAGATGACGCAATCTCAATCGCACTCAACACTGCCCATCCCACCTGGACAAAAGGAACATGAGACAAAAGGAACATGAGAATGCTACAGCTCAGCGTTCAACACCATAGTGCCCACAAGGTTTATCACTAAACCAAGGACCCTGGGACTAAACACTTCCCTCTGCAACTGGATCCTGGACTTCCTGACGTGCCGCCCCCAGGTGGTAAGGGTAGGCAACAACACATCTGCCACGCTGATCCTCAACACGGGGGCCCCTCGGGGTGCGTGCTTAGTCGCCTCCTGTACTCCCTGTTCACCCACGACTGCGTGGCCAGGCACGACTTCAACACCATCATTAAGTTTGCTGACGACACAACAGTGGTAGGCCTGATCATCAACAACAATGAGACAGTCTATAGGGAGGTCAGAGACCTGGCAGTGTGGTGCCATAACAAGAACCTCTCCCTCAACGTGAGCAAGACAAAGGAGATGATCGTGGACTACAGGAAAAGGAGGGCCGAACACGCCCCCATTCACATCGATGGGGCTGTAGTCGAGCATGTCAAGAGTTTCAAGTTCCTTGGTGTCTACATCACCAACAAACTATCATGGTCCAAACACACCAAGAAAGTCGTGAAAAGGGCACGACAACGCCTTTTCCCCCTCAGGAGACTGAAAGGATTTGGCATGGGTCCCCAGATCCTCAAAAACTTCTACAGCTGCACAATTGAAAGCATCCTGACCGGTTGCATCCTCGCAGGTATGGCAACTTCTCTACATCTGACCGTAAGGCGCTACAGAGGGTAGTGCGTACAGCCCAGTACATAACTAGGGCCAAGGTTCCTGCCATCCAGGACTTATATACTAGGCGGTGCCAGAGAAAGGCCCTAGAAATTGTCAAAGACTCCATACACCCAAGTCATTGACTGTTCTCMCTGCTACTGCACGGCAAGCGGTACCGGAGTGTCAAGTCTAGGTCCAACAGGCTCCTTAACAGCTACTACCGCCCAAGTTAAGACTGCTGAACAATGAATCAAATGGCCACCTGGACTATTTGTAGTGACCCCCCCCCCCCCTTTGTTTTTACATGCTGCTACTCACTGTTTATTATTTATGCATTGTCACTTACCCCTACCTACAATACATGTACAAATTACTTTGACTAACCTGTACTCCCACACATTGACTCGGTACCGGTACCTCCTGTATACAGCCTCATTATTGTGTTACTTTTTAGATTTTTTACTTGAGTTTACTTAGTCAATATTTTCTTAACTCTATTTTCTTAAAACTGCATTGTTGGTTAAGGGCTTGTAAGTAAGCATTTCTATCAGGAATCAAGGTAAGACCCAGATGCAGACATGTCGAATTGACAATGGTTTGATATTCCAACAGGGGCAGGCAATAGACAGGTCAAGGCAGGCAGGGGTCAGTAAACCAGAGGTGGGGCAATGGTACCGGACGGCAGGCAGGCTCAGGGTCAGGGTAGGCAGAGGTCAACATTCCAGAGGTGGGGCAAAGGTACAGGTCGGCAGGCAGGCTCAGGGTCAGGGGCAGGCAGAGTGGTCAGGCAGGTGGGATCAGTCAGGATCCCAGGACGGCGAGAAAAAGAGAGACTGGGAAAAGCAGGAGCTGAGACACGAAAACGCTGGTTGACATGACAAGCAAGATGAACTGGCAACGGACAAACAGAGAACACAGGTATAAATACACAAGGGATAATGGGGAAGATGGGCGACACCTGTAGGGGGGTGGAGACAATCACAAGGACAGGTGAAACAGATCAGGGTGTTACAATTTCATGGTAAGGTCTACACCTGTTGTATTCGGCACATGTGACAAATACAAATGGATTTTATTTTATTTCCAATAAATATCGAGAGTCTTTTTCTGGTGACATGATCATCGATGCTTGGCTGCCATTTGACA
Source organism: Salvelinus sp. IW2-2015 (assembly GCF_002910315.2). NCBI lineage: Eukaryota > Metazoa > Chordata > Actinopteri > Salmoniformes > Salmonidae > Salvelinus > Salvelinus sp. IW2-2015. The sequence continues at coordinate 10,805,090 of NC_036865.1, forward strand.
AATAAAAATGAGCTTGTTCTTTTGTCCATATTAACCTCATCATGTAGGCTATATCTGCACTGTATCTGCGAGCTGTTGGCTCGACCAGAGTGGGCACACTCTCTATATAATGCAAAACATTTTTGTGAGAAAACCATCAGTAAAGTTGAAAATGTGATGGAAACCCATTTAACTTGTATTGTTTATTCGGTACATGGGAATTTAACCGCAAAAGGTACTTTTATCTGCACTATGTCATCACGCACAGCCTTTTATCCGCAACAAGTCTGTCACCAATTGGATGGAAACTTAGCTAGTGGGATAAAATGAAGAATCTTTCAGCAGATATTATTTTGCTGTCAAAGAAGATTAGGAACTCTACTGTGAGGCAGACTGGATCATCCAATCCATATTCATTTGCTTTGGTATTTCCTGGACCATGTGAGTCAATAATGAAAGACAGAAACGCACATTCTCCATTCTGTCTCTATACTGAGAAACAAAAGTGAAACAGATCTGTTTTATGATAGCATAATTGACACATGATGCAGATCCCCCCCTCTTCACTTTTCCTATGACAAAGTGGTGACCATTTTAATTGAAAACAATCACAGTAAGTTACTTAATTGTTATCCAGATATGATTTGATATTGAGATAAAAATGGCTGCATTGGACATTTAAGAACATTTCCATCCTTCTATATATTTCAGTGAATAATACTTTATCTGCCAATCGATCCCCTCTACCTTTATCTCTCTCCTATCCATCTGTTATTATTTTATATGAGTCCCTGGCTTCTCCCTAGTCTTTTCCCATCCTCCCCCTCCTCTCTCTCTTCCCTCTCTCCTCCCTTTCTTCCCTCCTCCTCTCTTTCTTCCCCCCTCCTCCATCTCTTCTCTCCCTCCTCCCTCTCTTCCCTCCCTCCCTCCTCCCACTGGCTGGCTGCCACTCCTCCCAGCGACTCTGTGCGTGTTGTCGGTTGAGGCCGGCCCCTCTCTCTCCTCTGATGGAGGAGTGAAGCTCACTGACACACATACAGACGCAACAAGCCACAGGCAGGCACGCTACCAGACAGACCGGCAGACAGGTAAGCAGGAGGCAGGCACCATGACGCAAACAGGGGACAGACTCAGCTCTGTGACAACAGATGCCTCCCACAGAACTGAACACTGAAGTTTACTTTGAGAGCCTCAGTGGAGCTGGAATAAGCAGAAAATAAGACAAATATCAAGACGGGATGAGGAGTTCTTGACTGCTGTTTTTTAGGCTGAGGAGGAGGGAGTATTTTACTAACTTTTTCTACAGTTTCTGAACCTCTGGAATTCCATTCATGAGCRAGAGGAGGACTAAAGCCAGCATGGTATTCAGCTGGCAGAAGTCCTTTGCCATTCTGACCCCCTGGAGGAAAGGTATAGTACACTTCATGTAACCTGTCTCTATCTCTTATGCCATTACGATGTCTCATCCTACCAGCTGTCTGTAGCAGCTGGATTTGCCAGCACAAATTGTAATTTGAGTGTCTGCTGGATGTGTTTTTGTGGTTGGAGACAGAGGTGTAATTTCAGGCTGAAGGTAGAGGGTGTCTTTAGTTAACAGCATTGATTCCATAAAAGCAGTGGGCTTTTATGGTGTCTGGATTTTAGGAGACTAATTGTCTCATCACATGAACAACTCCTCATATCCAAAAGCAAACATATATTGACTCACATCCACATGGACTTTTCTCAGTAAACAGAGGAGAGTAAAGGGGTCGTGTTACCTCTTTGGTAGTTGTATTAAGGACTAAGGATGCATTTTGTGGTAGACTTAAAAGGCTGCAAGGGCAAGACAACACATTTTCTTTGCTGTGAATCTGCAGGTGCTAAATTCAGAACTTTATTGACTGAAGAGAACTGGACTTGATACAGTATAAATGGTCTCTTGATTAGAATAAGCAACAGTATGCTCTTTTATTACATAGCCTAGCATTCTATTTTGAAGCCCAGACAAAACAATTACTTTTGCTTTCCAATGTCAATAAATGTAATTGCTACCATTGGGGAGTGACATTTTTTTTTGAAATCCTAATTTGTGTACCATCTGTTTGTTATATACGCCCCAAGCTAAAGRGAGGCATCTTGTACAGACATGCCACGAACAAGTAGGTTGACTCTTCAAGACTGAGCAGTGTCATGAAATAACAAAACCTAACGGAAAAGGGACATTAAAAGTCTGTGCTGTGGATCTGTTCTAAACAGGACTGTGAAACACGTTCAACCCTTATCCTCGTGTCTGGAGAATATTATATTACATTACATATGGTAATCAGCAGACTAAAAGCTTTATGTTGCGTGTTTCAGGAAGAAAAAGTATAAAATATCCTGACACAAAAACAAAGTGATGTTGTTTTTAGGACGTGTTGATTGTCACATAATCTATGGAGCCCTTGTGATACAGTGTAACTCCTCATTCTTCTTCCACTCCTCATTGCTCTGCATTCCAAGAATCCGCCTTTATCAGATAACGATCTCAGTTTATGTACAGTATGTCCTCCACACCTGTTGGGAAGGATTGTTCCCCCCAGATCRTCAATTTGTTTTGTCCTGAGACAGAAAATTCCCAGCATTGTTGTAGATGTGAAAGAGCTTAGACCCTCCTTGGCAGGAATCACGTTGTTTGTCATGATCCTGGGGTTGGAAGAAAAGGCCCATTGTAAAGATAACGCTCACATTGTGAACAGTACATCAAGACAAGGCATTTATTGGTCTATTCTCGTGATGTCCTATTGTTGTCATTTGATCGCTGTTTTAGTTCACAGCAAGAGGATTGTCTCAAAAACTGATTGTGAATTACAATGACATTGTAATTCTTCTCGGGAAAAAGGAGCTAACAATGAGAAAATGTCCTTGGCTCTATCTTTGTGCATAGTTTCCCTGAGCAAATACTTAGTAATGTTTGACTTTTTTTTTTTTTTTACATTGTAGCATTCCACAAATCAAGTGTCCCTTCTTCCTCTCCCCATATTCATCACTATGACTCAGAAACAGGCAGAACGGCACTTAGTGGAATTCACTGCTATATGGAATCATCCTGTTTGGAAAGAGGGACAGGAATGATTCAGATCCGGAGGAATTTGAGCACCTGAAGGGAGTGACAGAGTACTCTACACATTTTCTTCAAATATGTGTGAACTGTGTCTTGATGCCCTATTTTCTCCAGTGTGATCCTGCCACAATAATTAATGATGATCACAATAATGACAACACGCCTATGCCTGTTAGTGGTTGGATTAATTGCCATTTCATAGGGTTATCTGTCATAAAAATCTGCATTCCGTGGATTACTTTTGAGGATGGATGGTCAGCAAAATCATCCTTTTCTTTTTCAAGAGGTTAAAAAGCCAATGGCTGTGTCAATATAGGATTCATTCATCCAACAAAATTGGGAATTACCTATTAAAACATATTCATGTTGATTTGCGTTCAATTAAGAGGTAAACTGAGTTGGTTGGTGAGGGGGGATTGTGGGAGTGTTCAAACTCCAGACCTCCTGTCGGAGGGAACTGGCCCCAAGGAAACTTTACTTGCGTTAGCGCTCCTGCACATTCTTGTCTTATCCTAAGGGCGTCCGATAGTGGGGAGCGGGGCCCCTGCTAACTCCTAGCTCACGTTGATAAAGGGAGTCTGGGATCCCTCCTCAGGGTCGACGCCACGTCCAAGGAAGAGGTGGAAAGGGAGAAAAGATACCAGGCCTGTGTGTTGAGAGACATGCAGCTGAGAAGAGACCTGGTTGGTTTCCTTGGGTATAGGATGGGCAAGAGATGGGGGGGAAGGAGTGAGATGGAAGTTGTGTGGCGGTATTTCACACCTCATCAGATAGAAACCATATGTCCTGTCACCTGAACTGCAGTGGAAATTATGTTGGAAAATGTTGTTTTCTATGGGTCAATTGAATTATAATTGTGTTGTCCTAGAATTATAAATGTGGCTCTTGAGGATTCACCTCCAGTTACCATTACTTCATAAACAACTTAAGGGTGAAACTTGCAACAACAACAAAAAATGATGATAGTGACTAAAAGTAGCGGGCATGAAGGTCTACCAGCAGGCTTGTGACCACCCAAAGTGCTAACAGAGAATGGACATTCTGCTAAACCCCCCGGCTGTAAAAATTGCAGGCTTGTCACAGCCTGTTTATGACCTTTCCACTTAGAATCCAAGGAACTTACTGAATGAACAGTTTAGCCCAGGGCTTACACATGCCATCGCCCAGAGCCTGACCCACTGGGTGAATTCAACGTCTATTCCACYTTGGTTTAACATAATTTCATTGAAATGTGGTGGATAAAACGTTGATTCAACCAGTGTGTTGCCAGTGGGGAGCTAATGTGCCTTGCCCTTCCATTAGGAAGAGCACACTTGGGTAGATAAAGTTATTGAGGAATACGCACTTTTCAGTGAGTGGAAAACAACTTCAGTTGTAGCTCTTCTTGGCCTTGTTGAAGCAATGGGAGACTTTCAGTTCAAATGTACATGCTCAGCCTAACAACAATCTGTCATGCTCTAGTAACAAATCATCTGTTTGTTGGGATTCCAGCTTCTACCCTTGAGGGAGAGAGCAGTAGTGGAATGTTGAGTCTGCACGTACACAGGTCAACACACCTCAGGGAGGAGCCGCGATATATAATGGAGGAGACAATCACACACGCACACCCACACCGCAGATGAGAGGGACGGATGTCACCTCTCCTTACAGCACATATTTTAGCCACTCCCGATCCCACCAGCCTCTGGCAACACACTGGTTCTGGCTGGATGTGTTTTCCCTCTGTGAGGGAGTGACAGCCACCCAGGAGCTTCAACCTTTGTTCTCACAGCAGAGTGGAGGCTCCAGGCATTTGGGAGGGCAGCAGGGCAATCCATCTGCTTTATCGAAACTCTCCTTTAGTGAGATCATTGTGAAGTTGATTTTCAAATTACTTTTTTTGGTTGGCCAACCTGAACGACAATATTATACTAGACGTCTGGGATGTTAAATTAATGTTGCGGCGAAATGTCTGACTCTGTCATTTCTGACAGAAAGGAGGCTAAATACGAGTCTAGCGGGGCGGACAGTGTGTAGCCTAATTACATGTGTGGGGTTACTCAGCCTTGCTGGAAATGGGCTGACTCCACTGAGCCTGTTCAATTACAGTGTAGGATTTCAGATCTGTTTTGTCTTTTCTATGATGACACCTGGAAGATGTTGACACCTGCTTGGGTGTAAGACCTGGTGATTTGTGGGATCAAACCAAGCAGATTGTGTCACAATGGCAGAAGTAGAATTACATGGTTGAATAAGCAAGGTGACTTCAGTGTGTAATTAAAGTCACTCTGGTCCCATGTTTTTGTCTGCTGCTAATTCAGAGGAACTGGCAATTACTGCATTTATAAAAATGTTACGATAAGACAGCATAGACAGAGCAGAAAATATCAAAAAGTTTATTCTCACAAAGAAAGATTGTTGTTATTCTCATTTCTGGAACAAATGTCTCTATTAACTTTAATCCATTACAGAATGTTTTTTATTCATCTCCAGCATTTATTAATTTCCACATTCTTGGTTTTGAATATAAATTCCTGGTGTGTTCAGTCACAGAAAAATAGATCCGTTTTCTCTTAATGTTGTTGATTGAGAAAAGATGGCTTGGATAAAGGGACTTCACAACTGGTTTACTCTAAGCTTATTCTGTGTCGGCAACCTGAAACATAGCAACATTTGCATGTTTGACGTTACATTTTAGTCATTTATCAGACGCCCTTATCCAGAGTGACTTACAGGAGCAATTTGGGTTAAGTGCCTTGCTTAACGGCACGTCAACATATTTTTCACCTAGTCGGCTCAGGGATTCAGCCCAGCAACCTTTCCGTTACTGGCCCATCGCTCTTAACCACTACACTACCACTTCGGTTGGCTATTGAGTGAAAACCTATAGCCAAAACCAGTTGACCAAAACCTGGTAAACTTCTCCAACTCAGTCATTCCAATACTTCTTCTGAAAGATAAGTTCTTGAATAAAGAGTTTGTGGTCGAGGTTATGGAAGAAAACGGAATGGAAAATAGGGTCTCTACACAACTGTATCTTGTTTGTATTTTACAAAACACATAACTCCACTATATTCATACTCCTGATTACTTACAATATATTGCATTATTCACATTCCAAGCTGCCTGGAGCTGGGTGAGGTGCTGTTTGATCTCTCTGAACAGAGAGCCAGGTCTCTCGGTGGTTAATTGAAAATCCAGGGGGATTTGGATGTAGATTGTTTTCTCCTCATGGCCAACAGCGAACATGTCCCTTCTTCAGCAAACCCCTGTGCTCAATTACAAGCCCAACACTGCTTTAAAGACGAGTGGATATCAATACCTGGGTTGTTCCACCAATTAGGTGCCTTTTGAGGTTTTATTTCACCTACTTTTAATATACTATCATAAAGAGCACATGTTCACTTAATAAAAAAAATTGTTTTCCCATCTTCCCAGTGCCAAACAATGTCATGGGGTAGACGACTTTATCTTAAATCAGCCATAAATCCCCTTGTGACAGGGAGAATGGAAGCTTTTTGTGTYCAACAGGGAGAGGCAATTGAATGCAAACTTCACAAAAACATTTKGAGCCTGTCTATCTATTGGTAACAGGGTTAATGTGATATGCTCGACAAAATACCAGAAAATGGCCAAAAAGAGTAGAACCAGCTCACCTGCTTTAACTAACAACAAAATACCTAGGGCTTTACAATGGTGGTGAAAACATGGAGAAATGTTGGGGTTAAGTGGGTTGAAATCCTCCTAGAATTCACATACAGTAGGATGTACAGAGGGACATATCAAAATGCAGGATTTTGGCACTTTAGCAAGTCTTTATTCATATTCTAAATCTGATTTATTGAATTTTCCATGTGGTCTATATTAAAGGGCACTTCATTTAATATAACATGCTTTTAAAATGTAATATTTGTGCACAATTTCTACATAAAATGTCAAAAGGACGCAAAAGGCACATATTTCGTGGAACGACCCACCTAGGAGGTCAGGGAACTTTTAAGTATAGAGTAAATGACTGCTTGTGGGAGTAATACATTAGCTGCTAAACATTAAGGCAATGTAGTTTACCATTTTATTGCATGTTAAAGCAAGCTCGGATGAGTTATTCTTTGGGGGACAGTTGGGGAGCTTTAGTTTACAGTATAGTAAATACAAAAATGTTGTAACTTTCAACCCAAAATACAACAGCCTACATATTGTGCAGTATGTCTGTCTACACTCTTAGAAAAAAGGGTTCCGAAAGGGTTCTTCGGCTGTCCCCATAGGAAAACACTTTTTGGTTCCTGGTAGAACTCTTTTGGGTTCCACGTTACATGGAACTCAAGAGGGTTCTACCTGGAACCAAAAAGGGTTCTTCAAAGGATTCTCCTACTGGGACAGCCGGAGAACTCTTTAAGGTTCTAGACAGCACCTTTTTTTCTGAGAGTATATAAGATGAAGTGCAGTACAGTAGTTGTTATGCAGGAGATCATTAGTGTTGCTCTTTAACTATCTACTCCTTCTTATCTGTTACCACTGTGTGAGATACACCAGTTCCCATTACACTCCTGTTGATAACACGACTGACTGTAGACTGACTTGATAAAGCCAATTAAGAGATAGTCAGGGCTGTGCTGCTGGAGAGTTACACATGGACTGCAGTCTCTCGTATCTCCCCAAGGGACCACAGCCGTATCAAGGCTTAGGGAGCTGCTGTAAACGGGTATGCATGTGATATTTCTTAGTTGTTTTACAGTACAGTCATACCTTGAGGACCATCCTAGACAACCATTTACATACTTCTGATTGGACTGCTGAGGGTTCAGGAGTGTCCATGCTGTGTGTTCCTCTGGGAGTGCCAGGGCTTGGTTAAATGTGTCTTTCAGTGTGTTTTTAAATGTGTTATTATTTTATTTATTTTATTCAGGGAAGCACCATATGATCCTGTATGAGCTTGGTTTGGGACTTAGTGTACATGCTGGATCAAAGGCTGTATACTCCAGGGACATGTTCAAGAATGACTTACATCAGAAATAACCCACACTGATACTAGTCTTTTATCTGATGTTGTTTGGTCATCTTGGGCACAATAGGGCCTGAACATTGTCTAAGTAGTTGTACTTTTTCTCTGACCACGGTGGAAAAAGTAATGTGCTACATTTTCCCGCCATTTGAAGGAACCAGGAAATACATTTCCTTGCCTCCTCTGCAAGAATTTGTTTTGGGAATACGATGTCTTGAGTTGAGCTAGTGCAATTCTTTCCATATGTAACATTAGCACTATGGGAGTGGCATGAAGAAAATACACATCTCATTCTTATCAAGTGAGACATACCAAAATGACGCATGTGCAACACATACAATTATGAACACATAAAACTGGGGATTCGAATGAGACGACACATGTAGGCTACGCTTTACTGTATATGCAAGTATTGTCTTCTGATACTAATGTTAAAGTTAATGCCCACCTTGACAGCACTGAGCAAAAGTATCATTTATGAATCTTTTCAAGAGGCTAACTTTGTGATCTGGAAAACCCCACATAACTATTCCACAATACCTTGATTCACTAGCTTTGGCCAATATCGGTACATGTAAAATAACTGGGAAAACACAGACATTTTGAATGGGAAGAGACCTGAGCCAGAACCAAGTCTGATAGCATTTCAATCTTATTTGGTCCTATCATTGTTTTGGCAGAGCCACTATCCATTCCCAAAACAATATTATCACAACAGATTTTTTTTCTCATGAAAAACATGGGTGCGTTTTGATTTTTGTGGATGTTATTCACAGTGAAATAAAAAAAAATATGGGTTTTGTGAGAAAAAGCTGCAAACAAACATGGTAGAGGTATCTCCAGCTCATATACCCCTCTGAAAGTCAAACTTAATTCCATACTAAAATCATTAAATAAAGCAATAACTCATTCATTTAACTTCAAAAGGAGGGAAACCGTATCACTGTCATGATTTATTACAATATAATTGACTGACTGCTTTTATATCTGACACGTCACCGTCTCCAAATAGTTTGGCAGTTGATGTTTTAATAAATCGTGGTGGTTACACCTACTTCCAATCAGTTTTGTGTACTCAGCTCAGCTCAATGACTCATTTCCTGCCAAATAGGTTTCGGGTATATAACGCAGCCTGAGCTCCTGTGAATTTCATTATTTATCATCCTACCCATGTCTCTTCCCCTCCAATCACAATGTCCGCCTGCCTCATTTCCTAACAATCAGAGATGCAATTACCCTATTAGTGTTTATACTTAAATGGCCCGCCACAACTCCTTAAGTAGGCATCATGTTAGAACGTTTTGTTTTGTTTCTGTGAGTGGTACTGGGATTCAACTTATATTGATACTCAAAATACTTGAGTTTTACTAGTCTTTTAGTTTTCACAAACGTGTCCTCCAACCCCCACCCCCTTAATAAAGTTCCCTCTAAAGTGAATGAAATCACTGGATTTATAACTTTTTAATCTCAAATTTCCATGGGCCAGATATTCAATTTATACAGTGGGTATTCCCCAAACCTTCTTTATTGTTGAAGTTTGATCTAACAATCTACTATTATGTTACACCAGAAAGGTTTATGGGTTAGATTTGCAGCACAGGACTAAACCTTTTTAATTGAGTAATACTAATATTTAATTAAAACCTCTTCGCTGCTCAAGGATATGGTGGTATGTACGTTTGTTGTTCTGGAATTCAAGGTAAGTGAAAAAAAGAATGTTTGATTGACAGCGATGAGTATCAGATTGCACGTGGCGAGAAAGCGGAGATGTCACATACGAGTGCCCCATAATGGTATTAACTGGACCTTAAGATCAAAGCTGGACAGCCCAGTGTGTGGCACTGACAAATAATGTGCCCTAGGGTATTTGTGTACCTCCGAGTTGAAGAATGCTGGATGGTATAAAACCAGTCCTCAGGTTTCACAGGAAGATCCTCAAAAACCTATTGGATCTATGTTTTGACAGTACATCATTCATGGTCACAGGAATTAGACATGCAACTGTGAGTCTTTTGGAATAAAAACACCATCATCTTACACAAGAAGAGAGATTTTTTCAAATGCTTGAGTCTACCCTCTCAACTTCTGTGTCTTACATTGTACTCTTTGACATCCACTCTCCCTAGGAAAGAGATATTGTAATTAGGTGTTCAGGATGTTCACAGATATTCTATATTCTATAGTCTGTCAATAAAAGTAAAAAAATGTAATCTGAAAGAGTTAACTTTGAAAGAGTTAGCATTCTGACATAATGGTATTTTCGGAGCCCTTAGGGTACTGCTATGCAACACTTGAAAACTGGCATTCACTCAAGTATTTATTTAGCATTTTATTTCATTTCATTGGGGATAACTGAGTGAAATTCAAGTGACTTGTGGGAACATTCGAAATAGGCAACTCTGGTAATGCACAAAAAAGGCTGTTTTACTAATTGTGCTTCTCATTATTCACAGGAAAGGGGGACAATGTGCTGGAAAATGAGGTTATCCTGACCAAGATGAAGCTCTTCAACAACTTCCATGAGAAGCTCCTCAACAACGCTGTTGATTCTTCATCCACTATCGCCATGTCAGTTTCTGAGCAGGACATCTCAGAGCCTGTCAAAGGCTTGGAGGGGAATGCTGACTTGGATAACATGCCTGGACAGTCCCTGATGGAGTCAAGCTCAGACTACCTGTCAAACATTTTCTCAAACTCTCAGCTTTCCAGGCTGTACAAGTTTGAGTCAGAGGACTCTGGGGTGGAACTGCCCAGTGGAACCAACTCTCCCTCCACACCCACCGGCTCGGAGCAGAGCTTTGTGGTCCACAGCCGGGAACCCTCCTATGACTCCTGTAACCTCAACACTCCTGTCCCTACCCCAGATCCACTCCTCACGTTTGACCAGTGCTCTGACACCAAACAAACAGAGGATATGAGAGACACACCATGTATGACTGCAGACAGTGCTGTGCAGGAGTGTGATATGGTGGAGTCGGGGGCTGAACTCAACACAGAAGTTGAGAGGGTAGACCTTCATATAACTGAGAAGGACATAGACATGGAGAGGGCCCAGCACACAGCCTTGAGGGACCCCACTGAGGACGATAAAGGGGGTTCAGAGCAGCTGGGTGAGAACAAGGCTGTAACTGAGGGGGTCAACTCAGCAAGCACAAAGCCCAGGAGACAGTGCTCTACAGGGGCCTGTGACGATATGACAGGGGTTGACTTTGAGCAGCGGCCTCTGAGGAAAGGCACGACGAGTGACAGCCTGGAGGAGTATATGGAGGAATGCTGCAGACTGAGTGAGGTAAAGATATCCCCCCGCCCACTTGTTATTTACTCACAACCTTGGCTTCTCCCAGGGCTGCATGTAAGTCCACAGATATTCCTAATGTTTTATATTCTATTTTATGTAGTATCTATAAAGTGTTATTTATGGGGAAACTATTCCTGACACAGAGCGATGCCTTAGTGCTGTTGTAGCTATGCCATCTGTGTACTTTCATCTGCAACATTAGGTCTGTTGAACAGAAGCAGGTACCTTGTGCTTCCTTTTATTTATATTTAACACATTTCCTGCTGTCTTTGTGCTTACAAAGTCAGTGAGCGACGGCAATTAGCAGGGCTTGTTTTGGCTTCCTCCAAATCGGCAGGGACTTGAGGAAAGGCCCCTTTTGGGTGGTGGACAACAAACATCTTTACACTCCCTGTCATTATCTCTAATTACCAACCCTTCCCAGCCTCTATGTCACCAGCTAATCACAGAACCTCTAACGACAACAAGTCTCCAGGAAGCTCTTTCTATGGGCAGGAAATTGGGGGAAATTGTGTGTATTTTGAGAGAAATTATCAACATTGTCTTTGAGATTTCAAGAGAGTGCTAGATTAAAACTAAGGTGAATCAAACCTCTAAAAGGCACTAAATTAGGAAATAAAGGTGTAGACCACATTATTGCAATAGGAAAATGTCCTAGTGTTATAAGATTAAAGGGAACAATAACTCATCTTAAACCCCTCTTTATGGGTAAAAAAAAGAAATACAGTATTCTCATACTGAATCTCCATGACGGCTATGACCTCAACTTGTCCTTGGTGAGATAGCTGAGCAACAAAACGCTACTTTACCCATTCATAATGGCAGGTAGAGGCACGTTCCCATAACGAAAGCTTGCCAATGAGAGCGGTGTTTTCATTCATGTTTGGGGGAAAAAAAATCATTTTCTTTTTCATGTTCCAAATGAGAAAACAGTGTCCTCTTGCGGTGCTGCACCTGACAGCTGTGGAGCTTTGCCAACCAATAATAACCTGTTTGATGTGCTGCTCAACTCACCACTATCAGCTCTCAGCACTGTCTTTCATACGGCGTCAAAATGCACCTTCATCTCAATGTCTTGATGATTTTGGTTTTGAGTGGAAATGAGAATCACGATAGTGAAACAGTTCATCTGACTGAAACACTTTGATGTTGTTCCAAAAAAAGTGTTATTCATTTTTATGTGTTATTCATGGATTTAATGAGGCAATAAGTGATACTAGGTGCAACAAAAGTTAACATTTTTGTTGGCTTGAGTAAGCCTGGGACAGTTTGGTGTGCCGTCTCAAGCAAGCCAAGGTGAAAGTGATGCCCATGACATCTAGGACCTTTTGACAATTTCCCAGGACACAGATGGCTATCTCTTCAGATCATATCTTGGATGACACCAGAGCTGGTAGTTGATCTCAAATCCTTTACATGAAACATACCATTTTCATCAATCCAATATTAATTAATGAGCCAACTAATCAGTTATAGAATTTGAGGTGGCCAAACTAGAAAAACTAGGCCGGACTTCAAACCCCACATCTCTTAACAGATACTTCCCCATCTCTCCCTCAAAGGCCTTTCACAACAATGTCACGTTCAAAAGACCCGGTCAAGACAAGGTTGTATTATGGCATACAGTAGGGGAATCTAAACACATGGCCCGGTTGCATACAGGCTGAAAGGAAAGGTGGAGAGAGCATGTGTTACAGTGCGGGGGCTTTTATCATGCTGCCGCATGTCACACAGCACCTGTTCATCTGGCTGTGGGGATATTGTCCTGGATAACTAGCCAGCTCCCCCCTTTCTCTCTCATCTGGTTCCTGTCGCTCCCTGGAACCAGGGCCGGACGTCCTACCTAGACGCATCACACAGGTGTCAAATTGCTCCAATTACTCATATAGTTACCCAGATAAAACCCTTTGYTAGCCCTTTAACGGACCAGTCGACTGGTGGCGATTATTTTGGGGGGGCRCTCCGTGCTCTACTTTAGGGGTGCATTGCTGACAGGCAGTCCGGTGGTAAAACTATTCATCATCATGGAGTTTGCTAAACGTCATTGGCACTTGGATTGGAACCATTGCTATGGTCAGATTATATGAAAGTATAGCTCTTTGGCCATGCACACCAGAGGTGGGTTTCGCTTCGAAAGAGGAAGGCATATGAGGAAATAACTCCGTACCTACTGTAAAAGAAGATGATGGATCTTTGATGTTATGGGGCTATTTTGCTTCCACTGGTCCTGGGGCCCTTGTTAAGGTCAACAGCATCATGAACCTTAGCAAGTACCAGGAGATTTTAGCCAAAAGCCTGGTTGCCTCTGACAGGAGGCTGAAACTTGGCCGCAAGTGGATCTTCCAGCAAGACAATAACTCCAAGCACACATCAACATCCACAAAGAAATGGTTAATTGACCATAAAATCAACAGTCTCCGGACTTTAACCTTATTGAAAACCTGTCATTCAAATTGAGAGGGCCGTCCATAAGCGCAGATAAAGGATATCAAGGATCTGCAAAGATTCTGTGGAATGGTCTAAGATTCCTCCCTATATGTTCTCTAATCTCATAAAATGTCTTATAGAAAGGCTCAGTGCCGTTATCCTCGCAAGGTGAGGTATTGAATTGTATTGAATGGTATTGAAAACAGGGGCGCCAATCATTTTGAACCCTATCTTTAAGATCTTTTGTATTACTTGTTAAACAAAATCTCTTTCTCTGAACAACTGTATTAGTTTAACACAATATAATAAGTTTAAAAAAAATTGCATACAATATAGGGCAGTATTTGTAATATTTACAACTTTATGAACGGTGCCAATCATTTTGGAACTGACTGTATTTCACCATAAAAAGAAAACATTTATCATATGGATGTGTTTAGCTATCCGTCTGATCTCATGCGTGCAGGCCTCTATCCTTAAGGGGAACCACAGGGCATTCAAAGCATATTTCCCCGTGCTTGGCTACCCAGACTCCTTCCTCCAGCCAAACTCTATGCCACGCCTATGGACGTTAGTTTATTCTCCATTTCTTCTCCGCACTGAGTCTGGATCTGAGTACRTCTCTGACCCGTCACTGAATGCGAACACATTCAGGGCTGTCTGATTGGTCCAGAAACTGATGGGTTGGGCCAGAGCCAGAACACGGAGGTTTTGAAATTCATTATTGGCTTTGATACTCTGATTGGTTAGAGACGATCCACCGCTGATGACTTTATTTTGTACAACKCCCCTGGTGCCCCTCGTCACCACAAATTACTTCAATGATGGCAGTCTCAGACCAGGGCCGGCCTGCCCAGTAGGCAGGATTAGACAGCCGTCTATTGCGGCAGATTGACGGGGMCGGCATTTTCCGAGCTAAACTGACCAAGACGCACCTTCAACAACACATAAAACCTCACATAATTCTGCCCCAAAACAATGACAATTTCTCTCAACCAGTGGCATATGGGTTTTGTGATGAGCGCTGATGCCTACCTGTGATAAGCAGTGCCTACTTTGTCAAAGGCAGGGGCATAAATGTTTTGGCTTGTCCATTCCCAGCGCGTCTCTCCAGGATGCTGTTGGAGAGTTGCATCGCWGCAAATCAGGAATAATAAAGCCAATGGAACTCCCTGGTTTACAAAATGGTAGGCCAACCACATGGATGGACATTCATACAATTCCATTGCGGGCTGACACTGTAGGCTACACCCCAATAAGCACAGACAGATGCCAACGTCTTTTGGATGTCTATTTTTTTTTTAAATCCTGTCCGGACGTCTTTTTTTATGTGCGTTCAGGACCAGCCTCGAACCAATTATAGACGTCCATGTTTTGTTCAGATTTGGTGTGGTCAGACCAGACTTGATTTAAACGTCCACGGACTGTGATTTTTGTTCCGGTCTGGACCAAATCTTAACCAATCATAGACATCAATGTTTGGCTGGACAGGCCTCGATTTGGTCCAAAAATAGACGTCTATAAATGATGTCTTTCGACTTTTATTCAGAACTGAAAATGAACCTGATTTCAACATCCGGAAAATTCATATTTTAAACATCCGGAAAATATGTATTTTCACCTTTAATTCAGAACCTAAATGTCTGGAAAATACTTGTTTTAGACGTCTTWTCAACAACATTTTGCTTACTGTGAATATTCTAGATATMTGGGGAATACGAGGGCAGCAAATTTCTCTCTCTCCCTTAGGGGTGGCAGAACAGCCAGGAAGTATGTTGCGAACAACAGAGCAGCGGAAAGAATTTTGTTTGAGTCGTCAGGCTATATTTCCCCCTCTGTTGAAGGATGTGTGGAACACTGTGAAATATGATGTCATAAAAGAATGAAGACGAGGGGAAAGACGGCAAGCCCTGCTAATTGAAATGGTGGTCCTGTCGAATTCCACAGCTGCAGCCCATAAGCATGCACATGATATACAGTACTAAACACACTTTCTAGGGGTTTCATATTCATTCCACTGATTCATCTATTTATGATGAACTGACCTGTGTTTATCGTGGTGCTCAAGACATCTGTAGAGTATGTGATAGGTGCTGTAAATAATATTTAAGTCCAATGTCAGGGATTGCAATGGGCCATACATTACTAATATAGCTGCTGAATTTATGGTAGACACCCAAGTACTTCCATGGGTTATTGTTGGCAGGTAGTAAGACAAACCTAAGTAGACCAGAGTCTTAGTGAGGTGTTGTTGGTGGCTAACAGAGAGAGGTAGCTAGCATCATTGGGGTTGTTCATCTCACCACTGACCCATATTGGCATTATGCCATACATTCTGTCTCTCTGTAAATCCTCAAGACCCCCTTTTCCTGTCAGCACAGACACACAGTGTGTTCCCCATAGAGTGCCAATGGAGATATACAACTCTCTCCCTAGATTGTGTGTGCTGAAAACAAATGGGTCTTCTGGACAGAAAAGCAGTAAACGTGTACAGCACATATCTTTCTCCCTATCTCTGTGTGCTCCTCACATCTGGCACCACATTCCTTTCTAACACTGTCATGTTTAGGAAAGTATTTTTGATGCGGCAGACACAGTGGAAATCTCCAGAACCAAGGCCTGAGGAGAGCCTCAGTTCTTCACAACAATCGTTGATATCAGCATATCATGCTCACATTTTCTATGTTTAGCTAGAAAAATATTCAAATCCTCAAACTCAAATTTTTCTCATTGTCAAGGCAATGGTTGATCTTGTGTATTGGCTTCGGAAAAGACCTGCCCATAGGTCTCATTTTAACAAATGCACCTCTCCTTTCTCTCTATTTCACACTTTCACAACTTTGAAGGAAAGAGCCAAGTGAGAACTCATTCTCTAACTAGGCCAAAGCCTGGCATTTTATCTGCTAGCCAGCGATTCCCACGTTTGAAACATTGTTACCCCCTCAGAACCTATGGGGCCAGAAGAAGCTCTGAAAAAGGGTGGGGGCATTCCCGGACCACGAGCGGTGATAAAATCAGTCCCACCCTGCGTCCATCACCGCCGTAGCTGATCTGAGTAAGACCTTTAAAAAGGCTACGGGGCCAGACGGAATACCAGGACGCTTACTCAGAGCATGCGTTGACCAGCTGGCAAGTGTCTTCACTGACATTTTCAAACTATCCCTGACCCGGTCTGTAATACCAACTTGTTTCAAGCAGATCATCATAGTACCCGTGCCCAAGAACGCCAAGGTAACCTGCCTAAATTACTATCGCCCGTAGCACTCATATCTATAGCCATGAAATACTTTGAAAGGCTCACATTTACACCATCATCCCAGACACCCTGGACCCACTCCAATTCACATACCACCCCAACAGATCCACAGATGACGCAATCCCTATTGCACTCCACACTGCCCTCATCCACCTGGACGGAATATGTTGGAATGCTGTTCATTGACTACAGCTCAGCATTCAACACCATAGTCCCCTCCAAGCTCATTACCAAGCTGGGGAACCTGGGCCTTACTATCTCCATCTGCAACTGGATCCTGGACTTCCTGACAGTCCGCCCCCAGGTGGAGCGTAGACAACAATCCATCTGCCATGCTGACCATCAACACCGGGGCCCCTCAGGGGTGTGTGCTCATGTCCACATCACTAAGGAATTAACATGGTCCACACACACCCACACAGTTGTAAAGAGGGCATGACAGCGCCTCCTCCCCCTCAGGATTCTGTAAAGATTTGGCATGGGCCCTCAGATCCTCCAAAAGTTCTACAGCTGCACCATTGAGAGCATCTTGACTGGCTYCATTGCTGCTTGGTATGGCAACTGCTTGGCATCCGATGGCAAGGCACTATAGAGGGTAGTGAGTACAGCTCCCTGCCATCCAGGACCTCTACCAGGCAGTGTCAGAGGAAGGCCCACAAAATTGTCAAAGACTCCAGCCACCCAAGCCATGGACCAAGTCTAGAACCAACAGGACCCTGAACAGATTCTACCCCCAAGCCATAGGACTGCTAAACAAGACTCCTAAATAGCTAATCAAATCTCTACCCACTGGTGCTGTCTATTATCTATCCTGTTGCCTAGTCACTTTAACCCTACCTATATATACACATAGCTACCTCAATTACCTCGTAACCCTGCACATCGACCTGGTACTGGTACTCCCTGTATATAGCCATGRTATTTTTTACTCATCATTGTTATTCATTATTGACTGTGTATTTATTCCTCACGCCACTATTTCAATAATTTAAAAATATTTTTTATCTTTAACTTTGCATTGTTAAAAAAGGACCCGTAAGTAAGCAATTCACTGTTATTCTACAACTATTGTTTACAAAGCATGTGACAAATAAAAATTGATTTGAAGACTGCTACCGGTCCCATATCCTCGGCCCATGACTTACTGTGTGTGAGGAGGAATCTCCTCCTTATCTTAATGAGCCCCCGTAAAACAGAGCTGGGATGGCCAGGTTACAGGCTAGACTAAAGGAACAGGCACCTGATCACTGTCCACCCGACTGATCATCGCTGAGACCCTGGTCAGACACCTGCATGTCTGGGGAGATAAGGGGAGAGCCAGGACAGTACTGGACTTCTCCATGAGTCATTGACAAATGCTTCAAAACCACTGTCTGGGAAATGAGTAGCCGGTCAAGACTGTGTGTAATGTGCAGAAGGTAACTTTTTCCGTCAGAGGAAAGAAGTGATTTCAGTTCTCCTGACTGTTATGAATTCGTGTCCTATTGTTTGGCCTGCGTGTCCATTAGTGGACAGGTTCGTTACTGGAGTTTCACAGAAGTTGCACGGAAAAGCCTTCTGGGGGGAGAAAGGCTTCGCACTGAGCTTACTTCCTGCTTTTGTTGGGACACTGTGTGAAATGTGGATGATTGTATAAATATTTGCTCAAAATGTCCTTTTCATATTTCTGCAAATGTGAACATCTGCGCCTCTCGGGCTAACGGTCACACCATAAAACAAACATACAAACAATGGCACACAGCCATGTCTTTGTGTTCCCACACCAGTGCGGTCATAAGTTTGAAGTTTGAACAAAATCTGCCCCAACCCTTTTAAAGGCACCACGTCTGTTTTCCCAGACCTTTTACTTACCTATTTCCATTTGGCCTCATAAGCGATATGTTGACATCACCATGTTTAAGATGAACATCTTAATGGGAATATGTCCATGGGAATATAACAACCAGCCACCACTGCCATCAATCAAACGACTACAAACGTATGCAGTGCCACTATGGTATGACGAGAGATTATGCAATAGTCAGGATGATATAGTCAGCATAATCCCTTCCAGACTCGACTCCTCCTGGTCAATGTTGACATGAAGCTAGGGAAAGACTTAGTGGCCCACGGCAGCAGGGGAATGCATTTAGTAGTAAAACAAACTCAACTGATATGGTTAACATGTAACAAGTCGTAAAATATCCCATAGGAACATTCCTGTTTAGATAAAAATGTAATGAAATAAAAATGAGTTGAATACCAGAGAGGATGGATACCCTCCCCAGCAGGTTACATCATCTAACATCACCCCCTTGTTAAATCCACTGATCCTTTTAGGCATATGATGCGGCACCTCTAAGGTGATGTTATGACTGGACCCAAGAATTTCAGAGAACGTAATGTTTTTTTTAATCACACATTAACTTTTTGGTGGATCAGGGACCAGTCAATGGTTTAGCCTTTTATCAGGCATGACAAAGGAATGACAGAGCGATATAAACCACTGGAATCATTTGACCGTTTACCTCAACAATAGATTGCAGCTCTCTCTCTCTCTTCCCCTCATAAAAACACTCAGTTGAATTACCTACAAGCAGTAGCCCAGTAAATCCCATTGCTTACTGGTTACCCATTGTAAAGATAAGGAACTATACAAACAACACATTCTTACAACCTTTCCTCAGAGAACATGTGGTAGTGTCTTGAAACAAAATCTGTACATTTCACATCTAGTTCTCAACCGTAAAAGTTAAATTAGCAGCCCTTCAGAGCCCTATGACCTCACTAAGCTCACCAAACCCCTCCTCTCTTTGGTTCCTCAGGTCCACCAGGCCAGCTCCAACCCCCTGGGCTCCGGACTGGGCTACCTGGAGCACATCTGCCAGCTCATCGAGAAGATTGGTCAGCTCCAGGAGCACAACCTCAGGCTGCAGAAGCAGATCTGTGGTCTGCAGAAGGATGGAAAGATGACCAAGAACAAAGAGGTGAGTCACATACTGTACAGACAGTCCTATACAGTATCATCATCAGCATACTCACATAGTGATTCCTGTCATTGGTGGGCACTCTGAGAAGAATCTCCATTAGGTTAAAGCATCTGGATTGGATTTATTGTCTTATTAAAAAAAGAAAAAATWGCTTCTTATCAAAAATAGGCTTCCGCCATATTGATTTTACATAACATATCCAGTCTTGTCAGACCAGGGAGGGCGAAGAGAGGAAGCACTGAGATAAAGCTGTTAACAATGAGTTAACAACGTGAATGTTCTTAACGTTAGGGTATTATGATTTATCTCATTTACAAAGCTCCTAAAACTGTTGTAAAAACATTGTAAAAGGCCGCTGTAGMTTGTGTAGGACAGACCCAAGATCATCGATCTTTGATTTGCAGTTGATTGCTGTCCAGATGGTGCAGAGATAGCCATACATGCCTTGAAGTGAGCGATTAGGACCCACAGGGACGGACTGGCCAATATTTGTCTGTCTTTAGCCCAGCGGGCCTGTTTAAATTGGGATTTTAGTGCAGAATGCTCATTATTGGGCCTATAATGGGGGCATCAAGGAAAATTAATTGGCCYATGTGGGGACCTCGAGACAAAAAGAATGGTCCGGTATGGGGGCCTCAAGGAAAATAAATATTGGTGTGTTAGACATGCCACGTACCATTTCTGGTCTCAGTACGTCCTTGCTCACTCATGCTGTCCCAGTGTACATTTAGCTGTTTCCAGAATGGCAGTAGGATGAAAGTGGATGAAAGTCTATTTAATAAATAGACCAGCTGGGTCCAGCAGTCTTTAAACATATGAGGTACACATTTAGGAAAGTCCTTATAGCATGGCAAAGAGACACCTTTATGTTTATATCAATGTAATTAATAACAAGCACCAGGGGCTTTTCCTGCCACCTGTTTAGAGAGAGCAGAGGAGTTAGGGTCTGTGGCTGAGACAATGGTGCATCATTCATGATGATAACTAGACTACCTGAAAAATCAACATCTGAACCCCAGCAACATCATACAAACAAGATGATTTACCAGAATTGAAAAAATAAATAAGAATAATCCTTGTATATCTGAAATGATGTCCATGTTAGCTAATCATATTCTGTAGCTGTAATATCACTGTCTCACAGCTATTCAAAATTAGATATAGATAAAGGTTCAAACAAACGTGGCTATGAAAATGCACAAAGGCGAGGCCAACGTCAGCATTAAAATAGGCCGATTTACGTTTTTTGTCTCTCTGTAGTAAGCACCATTTAGAGTAGCATTCCAGTAAACTCTCATAAAATAGCTAAAAATCTTCTCAGTTAACAATGTATAACCTATAAAACCCCAAGGCCAGCTCTCCTCACTCTTGCTTTCCGCTCCCAAACAGGATGAATAAATTGGCTCTGAATGTAATCTTACCAACGCCAGAGAGAGAAAATACCATTGGTTATTTATGGATTTTTAAAAAAGCCGTTGTTTAAAAAAATCTGTATGGTAATAACATGGGAACATGTGTGAAAATGAATTGAATAGAAAATTAGGAATGTATAGTTTAGAGTCCTAACACTACCTCAATMTTATGTTTCAGTATCGGTTGAACCCAACTCAAAGTGTTCATAGTTAGTCTTTCGGAATCAGCTCAACACAAGAAAAAAATCTGAACTTGGATTTGAAAAACAACAACCCAGACTAGATTTGGGTGACACCTTATTGCATTGTATTCAACTTTGCCCCCTCTCTTGTGACATTTGCCTGTGCTTCTAAAGAAAAGTACTTTGGCATTGTGTGGATGTCTCGCTTTCCTTTTGAGACTTTGGCACAATACCGGAGCGGCTATGTTCAGGGGGTTTCAGAGAGCTTGTTCCAAACTAGCTCTGTCAGTTTGGGCCTGGGGGCCGGAAAAGCTTTCCACTGAAGCAAAGGGTGAGCCCAGCAGGAGCCTACACTTCAAAGTCTTCAAAGAGAGAGAGAGAGACAGTGAGAGAGGGACAGTGAGAGGGACAGTGAGAAAGGAGCATTGAGAGAGGGACAGTGAGAGAGATCCKAAAAAGTGCTCATTCAAAAACAACCACATGCTCTCAAAAAAAAAAAACTCTTCAACAATCTTAGCAGGACTTACAATTCTTTAAGGTCACCAAATTCTGATATGATTTTACCTCGATAATTATAATTTTCCATTCAAATGTAAGGTGTAAGGTGTGGGTGTCATTCTCTCTGGGCCCAATCCGGTCTTGAAAGATGTGCACACCATTTTCAGATGGTTTTGAGGACCACAACAGCTGTCCTCCCAAGCGTTTAGTAATAATTTCCCCTGCTGTGAGTGTTTCTATGGTTAGGCCACAACCTGAAACATGTAGATGACACATCAAAAGGATGAGCAAGTCAGCTGGGGCACATCTAAGCCCCACGAATGGTGGTGCTGACACCTATGGTTCCCTGTGCCTAGGCCCATCTACCCCACCTTTCACATCAGCACCAGGGTCACTGCTGGGCTCATTATAAACACAGATACCCAGACAATTGCATTAGAGCCAACCTACCACGACCAGGGTGGTTTGGGGTTTCTTACGATCAGTCAGATGAACTGAGATGCACAAAAACATATCTAGAATCAATACTAGAATGAAAGAAAACGAATCAAGTTTCTAATGTGAGCAATGAATATGAGCTCACTTGTCAGGCCTCAAGCTCCCCTTTTCCTTATTCTAAAATAAGTACTACCTCAGACAAAGGAGCCGTCCGAAGGCTGTCCCTGGGTTATTGAGAAACGGGATGTGATGAAGGGAACATTCCAGAGCCGGAGTGTTCTGGACCTTCCCTTTTCCCCTGAGTGCACAGAGACATAATGCCTCCAACAGTTTAATCCTCTTCTTTTGGTCAGAGGTCAAATGCCTGGTGTGGGCGGCCCTCTGAGTCCCCAAAGGTGGGAGCTGCCTCCTTCTAAGGGCTAAGTACACACAGATGGGGTGGTCCTTGGAGAGGGCAAAGACCACCCCTTCTCAGTAGAGGGGGTGTCTTCACAGAGGGGAGAGTGTGGTTGTGGGTCCAGCGGGGATATCAGACTGTGGTCAAAGTTCAGTAAAAACTAAAACAAAGCAGTGGAGCAGGATTTCAGTGGTCATTCATCATGCCATGCTTACCCATTTTTCGGTATAAACGTCTAGTGGTTGCATAACAGGCCATTCAGAGTCCAAATTAGGAATTCCGGGAGAGAGCACTGTCCAGAGATTATGTTATTTTAGTGTAGAGTTTGCACCATGTGTCCAGGGTAGAGGTAACTTCAGTGCGGAGAATGAAATTATTAGGAAATGACTTCACCTAATGAGTCACTTGGGTTACGGCTCTGGGTTCTGAAGTTGTGCAGGTGGCGAGTGTGTAACATTCACGTGATGAAAAATCCCCCTACTGTAAAAGTGACACTACAAGTTTGATTGTTAACAATGAAGCAGGAAAAAACAACTCTCGTCTCCAGGCTTTCATCTTATTCCATTTATGCTACTGCTGGGCATCTGCGTGGTTTGAACTTCAACAGGATTTTACGTTAGCGTGGATGTGACGTCCAGAGTTTCCTCAGTTGGGATAAACGGATGAGAACTTTTTCCAACTCTAAACAATGACTCGGGAAGTCTCTCAGATTTTTCTATGAACTACCATACATGTAACTGCATAGCGCATATGTTGTAGGCTTATGAGAAAAAATAGCTAGGCCTACTTCGGATAAGTTGATGTAGAGTTTTGAAGTACATTTTTTTTAGGTTAGGTTGCCATAAATCCAACTCAATCTTGAAAAGAAATAGGAAAATAAACACTCTATGCATGAAAACAACAAATCAGGTTATTACGTTAAAGTAAGTTTAAAATAGTCAAACAAACTCAGATATCACATAACATTTTGGCAGCATAGAAGGCCCAAAAATGCAAGATTGTGATGGCCAAAGCACATTTTCACTCTTTGTAACAGGTGGTTGCTGTCTGAGTCAACTAAGTACTGTTGGAGGACCCTTGACCCAAGAGCGAGAAAAACAGTAAAACTAGATTCTGATTGCAAATACATTTAATATGCAGTGTTTTCTCCAAGATCATTGTTTTGATGTGGTGGTTTGTCCCTCCTACTCACAGTCCTGTACCCTCTCTTCCTGTCTGTCCCCCAGGACTTCTTCCTGCAGCACTGTAGCTGTGGAATGGCCGGCCTGGCCTTTCAGGAGCAGAAAAGACATTCCAGGAGTGAGTTCCTGACCACCTCCATGAGTGGCACCCTCTCTGACCTCTCCACCATCCCTGAGGTCACACGTCACACAGGACTCACAGCCATGAGAGGTCAGTTAACTGCTTAATAACATGATAACAACCCATAATCAACATCCAGTCAACTCTCCTCACTCAAAATCCAATGAATATTCCATACATTCTCAAAAAGTGTTTTTGGCACAGTTTGACAGTGATTTCATCAGATGTTTTCTACGCATTTACATTACATTTAAGTCATTTAGCAGACGCTCTTATCCAGAGCGACTTACAAATTGGTGCATTCACCTTATGATATCCAGTGGAACAACCACTTTACAAAATAACATGATAACAACCCATAATCAACATCCAGTCAACTCTCCTCACTCAAAATCCAATGAATATTCCATACATTCTCAAAAAGTGTTTTTGGCACAGTTTGACAGTGATTTCATCAGATGTTTTCTACGCAACCCTTTCGTTTCCCTCAGAAAACCAGTGGATTATTTCATTGGCAGGTAGATTAGCACTTAATAACCTGCTCCTGCGGGCCTCATTGTCACACACAACGACATAAGACCGAATTAAAATACATGTTTCCCCAACGTTTTCCTGAAACGGATCTAATGGGTTTATTAAAACATTAT
This sequence comes from Salvelinus sp. IW2-2015, assembly GCF_002910315.2. Lineage (NCBI taxonomy): Eukaryota > Metazoa > Chordata > Actinopteri > Salmoniformes > Salmonidae > Salvelinus > Salvelinus sp. IW2-2015. Next base: position 10,829,961 of record NC_036865.1, read on the forward strand.
GAGTGAATCTTAGGTTTCAAAACGTGACCGGGTGACACCCAAGGTGTGTTTTCGCTTTATCATCTCACATAACATTCCAAGCAACGCTAGTCACCCAGCAACAGAGTCATTTCGCCAAATGTTTTTACCCTCCTGACAGTATGGTGGTCCAGAGGAGACCGCAAAATTACTACTTGAGCAGGAGAGGGAAATTCCTGGCATTCTGCATATGGAAGGAACATATAACGTACAATGGATTTAGGAATTTCTTGCTCCTCCAATAGGCAGGATTCTAGAAACTGGAGCTGGGAAGTAGGGGGATGGCAAATGGTCCTCCCTGTACTGCGATAACAGATTGAGGGGGTGGGGAGGTTGAGTGGGAAGTGGTGGCAGGGCGAAAACAGGGGGTCCTCTGGGACAGCTGATTCACATCACCATGTGTCATAATAGTTTCCCCCCACTATGAGTAGTGAGTGGTTCCAGCCCTCATCACACTAATTCATATCATATCTCTCTCTCCTTCTCTCTATAGAGAGTGACCAAGGCGGATGCCAGCCCCTGGTGCCCCTATGTAGGAGGGGCCTGAATCGGAGGAGCTACACAGAGGGAGAGACACGCTCCTATCTCTTTGACAGTACAGAGGGTCTCTCTGCCCCACACAGACGGGTGAGTCACAAACATCCCTCCTCTGACTCACTGGGCTGTGCACAACAGCCTCAACCCCTGTTTGCGGTCCAAATATGTACATCTGCACAACACAATGTTACAGTAGATTTAAAAACACACTGTCCTGACCAAACAGTGGGGAAAGAACCAATTTGTTAATGCTGAGATATGTGTGTTTGGTTGTGTAGCTGAGTGAGAACTACACATGGGGCAAAGTGAAGGATCTGGTGAAGAAGACCAAGCTGAGAAACCAAAGCAGACTGGGACAGACATCCACCTCCCTGAAGAGATCCTGTCCACAGCTCTACTGGTGAGGACCTCTCAAGAAACTCTATACTCTAAAGTCTATTCTAAAAAATACTGTATTTCTTCCTACGGTATTTACAGTACAGTATTTCTTAAACACACAAAGAAACATTAGGATTACCACGTTGGAAATGTCCACAAAACATAACAATCAGGACTTGGCTGTTGTCTCAACTTGTCGGCCATTTGAGATTGTCTGTTCTAGCTGAAGAAACTAAAAAAAGGTCACTAAAGATAACAGCTGGAGCTTGTTGGTCCTTCAAAGTTGTGTGAACATCTTGAACTGATCATGATACAAGAACAGAGAAGTCAAGTTGTAATTAATCACAGCTCTCTTTAGTTTCATCATCTTTTGTGGGTGTGTGCACCTATTAACTTTTAAATCCTTTAGTCTTTGTAGAAAGAGAAGTTCAGACTGTCATTGGCAGTAGGTCATGGGTTGTGTTTGTAGAATGACTCAAATCCTGCTTTCTAGAAAGAAAAACACTGAAAATACTGAAAATGTCCGACCAACTGATATCATCTTACCATTTAGAGATAATTACTTAAAGCTACAATATGGGCAAAATTCGCATCGAAACGTGAGGTATACAGTACCAGTCAAAATTTTGGACACACCTACTCATTCCAGGGTTTCTTTATTTTTACTATTTTCTACATTGTAGAATAATAGTGAAGACATCAAAACTATGAAATACATAACCCAAAAAAGTTTTAAACAAATCAAAATATATTTTATATTTGAGATTCTTCAAAATGGCCACCCTTTGCCTTTATGACAGCTTTGCACACTCTTGGCATTCTCTCAACCAACTTCATGATGTAGTCACCTGAAATGCATTTTAACAAACAGGTGTGCCTTGTAAAAGTAAAAATTTGGGATTTCTTTCCTTTTTAATGCATTTGAGCCAATCAGTTGTGTTGTGACAAGGTACGACGGTTGGTATACAGAAGATAGCCCTATTTTTTTAAAGACTAAGTCCATATTATGGCAATAACAGCTCAAATAAGCAAAGAGAAACGACAGTCCATCGTTACTTAAAGACATGAAGGTCAGTCAATACGGAAAATTTAAAGGAATTTGAAAGTTTCTTCAAGTGCCGTCGCAAAAACCATCAAGCACTATGATGAAACTGGCTCTCATGAGYACCGCCACAGGAAAGGAAGACCCAGAGTTACCTCTGCTGCAGAGGATAAGTTCATTAAAGTTGCCAGCCTCAGAAATTGCAGCCCAAATAAATGCTTCACAGAGTTCAAGTAACAGACACATCTNGCCTTTATGACAGCTTTGCACACTCTTGGCATTCTCTCAACCAACTTCATGATGTAGTCACCTGAAATGCATTTTAACAAACAGGTGTGCCTTGTTAAAAGTAAAAATTTGGGATTTCTTTCCTTTTTAATGCATTTGAGCCAATCAGTTGTGTTGTGACAAGGTAGATCCGCATGTGTGGTTCCCACTGTGAAGCATGGAGGAGGTGGTGGGATGGTGTGGGGGTGCTTTGCTGGTGACACTGTGATTTATTTAGAATTCAAGGCACACTTAACCAGCATGGCTACCACAGCACTCTGCAGCGATACGCCATCCCATCTGGTTTGCGCTTTGTGGGAGTATCATATGCTTTTCAACAAGWCAATGACACACCTCCAGGCTCTGTATGGGCTATTTCACCAAGAAGGAGAGTGATGGTGATGGTGCTGCATTAGGTAACCTGGCCTCCACAATCACCCGACCTCAACCCAATTGAGATGGTTTGGGATGAGTTGGACAGCAGAGTGAAGGAAAAGCAGCCAACAGGTGCTCAGCATATGTGGGAACTCCTTCAAGACTGTTGGAAAGCATTCCAGGTGAAGCTGGTTGAGAGAATGCCAAGCGTGTGCAAAGCTGTCATCAAGGCAAAGGGTGGATACTCAAATTCTAAAATATATTTTGATTTGTTTAAAACTTTTTTGGTTACTATATGATTCCTTAAGTGTTATTTCATAGTTTTGATGTCTTCACTATTATTCTACAATGTAGAAAATAGTACAAATAAAGAAAAACCCTGGAATGAGTAGGCGTGCCCAAACTTTTGACTGGTACTGTATATCTGTCATTGTCATTGAAAGCAAGTCTATGAAGTTGTATATCTGTTCTGTGTGTGCTATTTCTATGCTGCCCGTTTTATAGTTTCGTTTTTGCGTCTTTTACTTTCGGTTTTGTACAAAATACAATATTTTTCCTTATGGAAAATATATTTCACAGCGGTTTCGATGGTACAACAATTCTCTACACTATAATTGCTTGTTTTGTCACATAAACGGAAATTAGGCAAACTATTAGAATTTTAGCAACCAGGAAATGCAACTTGGTCTCAGAGCATTTAGTATTATTCTGTAAGTAAATCCATGTTTGGTATGGTTACATAAGACAGATGGTTACTTAAGGCAAGAACGAAAGGAGGGTGGTTTTACGGGGTGGATAGGTTGTCGTATATTTTGAATGTCTTGCAACTCAAAGATCGCGAGTTCAAATCTCATCTCGAACAACTTTAGCATTTTATCTTATTTGAAACTTTTCAACTACTTACTACTTTTTAGCTACTTTTCAACTACTTAGCATGTTAGTTATATCTTCCCGTAACCCTAACCCTTTAAAATAACTCATAAACTTAACCCTAACCCCTAGCCTAGCTAATGTTAGCCTCCTAGCCACCTAGGTAGAATTTGTAACACATCATACGTTTTGCAAAACTTTAACACAAATTGTTATTCGCAATATTTCATACGAAATGGGTGATGGACATCCACAAAATAATACATACTATACGAAACGTAGCATATCGTACTACATGGAGTGTCTCGGATTTACGTAGAGAATAATGCGAAATGCTCTGAGACCAGGTTGGGAAATGGTGGAGCGATTTCAGCATAGTGCATCTTTAAATAAAATTACTTTAATATTGCTATTTAAATCAGATAAATACCAATGTGGCTCCAACCTACCTAATTTGTTTAACAAAACACAATGTAGTACAACACTAATGAGTTCTACATAATGTCATCATGTAGTCCTATTAAAATAATAATGTACTCATTCTCTAACTGTATCATACTGAATTCATGTGTCAGCTTTTTTTTTTTTTTTTACAGACAGGAATCTACGTCAACATAATTGGAGTAGATCAAAAAAAMATGTGGATATTTTGGGTTAGAAAATGTTGGAAGCACCAAAACTACAGTATATGACAGGTTCTTGGCAAATCATTTCAGATATCTTTTTTCTTTTATTAATGCGAGTCAGTGGAAGAATTGTGGTATTCTGTTGTTTGAAGGTTGTAGAACACAGGAATTTGGTGGGAGTTGCAGGGCTTGAGGAAAGAACAGCTATTTCTTTGGCCCTTCAACCTATTCCACATGCTGGATGGGGCACTCCTCAGACAGAGGGTGGGAGCTTGGCACGGACCCAGACGATTAGCGGAGGGGTTGCCGTGTCAGGTTTGAGGTATGCTGGGAGGAGTTGGAGAATTCCCAATGTATTTCACAGTGGTCCAATGAGATATAGAGATTCTATGCATAATTTATCTAAAGGGAGACCCTCTCTTGGAAATAAATGCATGTGGGAAAAACATCCTGGTCTCAACCATTGTGCATAGCTCCTTGTAACAGCATTGGAGCACACCAGTAACAATGCCCAATTTCCCTACAGCCCTGACCTGGGACCAGTGGAACTACCAGGAAGAAACAGGAACTCCATGGTCGCCTTGGGCCATCAGAACAAACTGGACTTCCAGTGGCCCCAATAACAAAGARGGTACACAAAGTTCTGAAACAATCAAAATATTGCTAACGTGTAGTGAAACATGTTGGAAGCATGCTGTGAACGTACAAGCACAACTAATTTAGCAGCTATCATATGATTAATGGTCAGCGTATCTTAAAGCTATCCATAGAGGTGAAMAGGCAACACTTTTTAAACACTGAACGTCTTTGTTTTCTACCTAGATACGAAACAGATGGCCCAAAGTGGGAAGAGACAGCCCTGAAGAGGAGGACAAAGTGAAGTTGAACAGATTCTTYACTGGACTGGGATAGGATGAGTGTGAAAGGAGGGATGAGAGAAAGAACACTTGTGATGGATGACAAAATTTGAGTGAGGAGTGAAAAGAAAACAAAAAGATGGATGGTCATAGACATCTATCTCTCTTGAGATACAATTCTAAAATAAGAGATGTTATTGTTTAAAATAAGGGAACATTGGTATGTATATGAGAATACTCCACAATGTACATGAAAACGATATAAATGATTTAATCTTGTACTATACTCGTTTTCTATACAATTCATATGGTAGCTTAATGTCTTCTCTAAATGTATTTTATTCATTCAGGCTGACATTTCAATACTATGTGTTGATGGAACAAACAAGAACTCTTTGATATGGTAGTTTCATCTAAGAAATAGACAATATTCTGGGGTGGAAATAAAGACTTGGATTATCAGGAACTTAATCTGAATAATATTGACAGTGATTAGATACAGTACATTAGAAACGGTTGCTTGCTGTATCTTGCTTTCGTCTACGGTAAAGTCTGCTCCCCAATTGAACATGGCTGCTGCATAATAATATTATTTACAAATGTCTGGTGATCCATTATGTGAGAGAGAAGTCTACAGTAAAACAAGTCATGCTCCCATGAACAAATGTGAAACATACACATATTGTACATATTTCAGAATTGTACTATCAGAATCTATACAACATATTTAGTGTGATTTATCTTCTTGTTTTGAGTGTAGGCCTATATAGGCTAGGTGTTTGCAATATGTACCATACATGGATGACAGATTGTGGTGTATATGTTGTGTGATTGTGCTGTACATAACACATGTTCATGTAGTGTGTAACTGTCAGTATGTATGTACAAGAGGGGAGTTATGTCTGTAAATTCCTATGTCTATATGGAAAGTTATCATTTTTGGAGAGAGGTTCAAGATCCCTAAAGATAAAAACTGCTGTCAGATGTTACGATGACGTTTGTGATGCATTGCCCTAAGGTATTTTAATGTTCCTGTCAAACATTTATGTTAAAAAAACAGTCAATATTTTTTTTTATATCAATTGATATCACTACAAGATGTGATTTATCAGAGTCTGCTGTTGCTCTTGATCATCTTCAAGATATATATTGTTTTTGGTCGGGACATGCAAGTCTGGTTTGACTAGCTAACAGTGATTTAGCTTTTCTACACCACTGTTACATCACTATGAGGTTATTTGATAACAGACAGGCGAAACAAGTGCCACGGTGCTTTGGAAATCTCACTGGGCAACTAAAGAAGGTAAGTTTCACACAGAAACTTTGGAAAGGATTATTAAATTGGCTTTAAAGCCTTGACACCTACCTGAAATACAGCAGCAGCTAATTTCAACTGCTCAAAACTGTCCATTGTGTTAATGACAGGAATGGAGTTAATCAAATTTAAAAGACACTAATCCCACAGAAAGAATGCAAGCAATAGTTAGTTATCCAGTATGTACTTCAGCAACGGGAACTAGAGTGTAGTACAACACTAATGAGTTCTACATAATGTCATCATGTAGTACTATTAAAATAATAATGTACTCATTCTCTAACTGTATCATACTGAATTCATGTACCTCTAAATACTCTAATCAAGTAGAATATAAATGTGTTGCAACTGAGAGGCAGTAAATGATGTCAATATGTATGATACATTTGTCGGGCTGGTAACTAAAGACAAAAGATAGTGATATCTGTATATTGTATATTGTACAATTTACTGCAATGGATGAAACATCTCAATATGCATATTGCATCATTATTCAAAGTTATTTTTCAAAATAAAGTTGACATTTCCTAAGACATGAAATGTATGCTGTGTTTCTGTGCTTTGAGTTCATTTTAGATCACTCACTGACCTCTCACAGGATATGAAGCAAATCATGTTTCTCATAGAAAGAAGGACGTAAAGAGCACTACCTCATTAGAAACTAGCTGATCTTGCAAATAAGTGGAAAGATACACTCAACTGTGTGTCCTTAGACAGAGATTCCCCTCTCTTTATGATTCATACTAATAAGTAATGAATACTTATTCTCATCCAGGTAGAACTGCAGGAAGCGGACCAGCCTTTTCCAATTAGAGAGGACCTTCACAGCCAGTGACTCGGGAGATTCATACCTCTTTCTGTCCAGGCTGAACATTTGTTGGATAAAAGACAGAATCCGACCCTGGAAACACAGAAGGGTATCTGTCACTATAGCGAAGATGAAAGGAAACTCTTTGATCGCCACATCATGGTAAAGTAGGTCTGTATCAAAGACAAAAACTCTAACTGGATCTATGGGTATTGAAAGGATACTATACAATATTAKATGACTACAACATACGGAGCAAAGCAAGCTAACTCACTCACAGCTGAGAGAAGGACAACAACAAACAGCCCTATACCAGGTATTCCCAAACTGGGGTACGCGCAATACCATCTGGGGTACGCCAAATAAAAATGTGATTCACATTTTTGTTAAKAATTCCTTCACATTTTCAAACAGTCTATACATTTGGGTGAGGTTTATTTCTCGCCTGAGAAGCCTCGTTTCACTGACACAAATAAAATTAAACCATCTAGTGTTCAGTGAAATAACAACACAATGTCAAATACAGGTAGCCTAGTCAAATAATTAACATCCAATCACATTAACCGTTACTGTCTCGAGGAAATTCCACTAACGGTCTGTATGTAGCTGCTGCTCATGTTGGTATCTGTACTGATGGCGCAAAAGCCATGACAGGGAGGCATAGTGGAGTGGTAATGCACGTGCAAGCAGTTGCTCATGATGCCACTTGGGTACACTGCAGTATCTACCGAAAGGCTTTTGCTGCCAAGGGAATGCCTGATTGCTTGACAGACGCTTTGGAAAAAAATGGTTAACTGTGTTAAAGCAAGGCCCCTGAACTCTCGTGTATTTTCTGCACTATGCAATGATATGGGCAGCGACCATGTAARGTTTTTACAATATACAGAAGTGCGCTGGTTATCAAGGGGCAAAGTATTGACACGTTTTTTTAATTGAGAGACAAGCTTAAAGTTTTCTTTACTGACCATAATTTTGACTTGTCTGACCGCTTGCATGATGACGAGTTTCTCACACGACTGGCCTATCTGGATGACGTTTTTTCTCGCCTGAATGTCTGAATCTAGGATTACAGGGACTYTATTCAATGTGCGGGACAAAATTGAGGCTATGATTAAGAAGTTGGAGCTCTTCTCTGTCTGCATTAACAAGGACAACACACAGGTCTTTCCATCATTGTATAATTTTTTGTGTGCAAATGAACTCAAGCTTACGAACAATGTAGTGTGACATAGCGAAGCACCTGAGTGAGTTGGGTGCGCAATTACGCTGGTACTTTCCCAAAACGGATGACACAAACAACTGGATTTGTTATCCCTTTCATGCCCTGCCTTCAGTCCACTTACCGATATCTGAACAAGAGAGCCTCATCGAAATTGCAACAAGCGGTTCTGTGAAAATCTAACTTAATCAGAAGCCACTGCCAGATTTCTGGATTGGGATGCACTCAGAGTATCCTGCCTTGGAAAATTGCGCTGTTCAGACACTGATGCCCTTTGCAACCACGTATCTATGTGAGAGTGGATTCTCGGCCATCACTAGCATGAAAACTAAATACAGGCACAGACTGTGTGTGGAAAATTAAAGTAATCTAACCTAGCAATTTCACAACAACTACCTTATACACACAAGTTAAAAGGAATGAATAAATATGTACATAAAAATATATGAATGAGTGATGGCCGAACGGCATAGGCAAGATGCAGTATATGGTATAGAGTACCGTATATACATATGAGATGAGTAATGTAGGTTATGTAAACATTATATAAAGTGGCATTGTTTAAAGTGGCTAGTGATACATTTATTACATCAATTTTCATTATTAAAGTGGCTAGAGATGAGTCAGTATGTTGGCAGCAGCCACTCAATGTTAGTGATGGCTGTTTAACAGTCTGATGGCCTTGAGATAGAAGCTGTTTTTCAGTATCTCAGTCCCCGCTTTGATGCACCTGTACTGACCTCGCCTTCTGGATGATAGCGGGGTGAACAGGCAGTGGCTCGGGTGGTTGTTGTCCTTGATGATCTTTTTGGCCTTCCTGTGACATCGGGTGGTGTAGGTGTCCTGGAGGGCAGGTAGTTTGCCCCCGGTGATGCGTTGTGCAGACCTCACTACCCTCTGGAGAGCCTTACGGTTGTGGGTGGAGCAGTTGCCGTACCAGGCGGTGATACAGCCCGACAGGATGCTCTCGATTGTGCATCTGTAAAAGTTTGTGAGTGTTTTTGGTGACAAGCCGGATTTCTTCAGCCTCCTGAGGTTTAAGAGGCGCTGCGGCACCTTCTTCACCACGCTGTCTGTGTGGGTGGACCAATTCAGTTTGTCCGTGATGTGTACGCCGAGGAACTTAAAACTTTCCACCTTCTCCACTACTGTCCCATCGATGTGGATAGGGGGCTGCTCCCTCTGCTGTTTTCTGAAGTCCACGATCATCTCCTTTGTTTTGTTGACATTGAGTGTGAGGTTATTTTCCTGACACCACACTCCGAGGGCCCTCACCTCCTTCCTGTAGGCCGTCTCGTCGCTGTTGGTAATCAAGCCTACCACTGTAGTGTCGTCTGCAAACTTGATGATTGAGTTGGAGGCGTGCATGGCCACGCAGTCATGGGTGATCATGGAGTACAGGAGAGGGCTGAGAACGCACCCTTGTGGGGCCCCAGTGTTGAGGATCAGCGGGGTGGAGATGTTGTTACCTACCCTCACCACCTGGGGGCGGCCCGTCAGGAAGTCCAGGACCCAGTTGCACAGGGRGGGGTCGAGACCCAGGYTCTCGAGCTTAATGYCGAGTTTGGAGGGTACTATGGTGTTAAATGCTGAGTTGTAGTCGATGAACAGCATTCTTACATAGGTATTCCTCTTGTCCAGATGGGTTAGGGCAGTGCGCAGTGTGATTGCGTCGTCTGTGGACCTTTTGGGGCGGTAAGCAAATTGGAGTGGGCCTAGGGTGTCAGGTAGGGTGGAGGTGATATGGTCCTTGACTAGTCTCTCAAAGCACTTCATGATAAAATCCCAGATGGCGTAGCAGTGCAGACGTGGTTTGTTGTCCTCTCGTTTACTTTTTGTATTTTTCGTCTTTTTTTGTATATATTCCAATTTATTTTTCAATCTCTTTTTCCATTTTTAAATTAAATATACCTTCCGGTAACCCGCCTTACTCATTGTGACACGGATCCGCTATTGTTTTGGACCCTATAGTCAAAACTTTCATTAGAAGGTAGCCAGCTAATTAGCTAAGTTACTAGCCATTTAGTCATTGTTAGCCACTGCTAGCGGCCTTTACCCTCTGCTCAGGCACCAGACGTCTTTTTTAGCCTGGATAATACCTGCCAGCCTCTAACTGTTTTTCTCCACTACAACGCCAGACCAGATTCCTGCCGACCATTGATCATCACAGCTAGCTATCTTCAACTGAGTGACCCAACCCCGAAGCTAACTCTAAGCCGGCTAGCAAATAAAATTCCCACAACTACAATACCTCRTTCGCCATCTGCCCCGGTCCCTTCGTCGACACGGCGCCCGCCGTAACACCACGACTGGTCCGCAGACGTAATTCCATCAGCTGTGCCTTCAACCGGTCTTTGCCGGACGACGGAGCAGACGCTTCTACTTACCCCGGACTGCTAACTTTAAACGCCATGTCTCCCGCGTGCTAGCGTAGTAACGACTACCTAGCTGCTTCCCTGTTTCATCTATTGCTGTACACTGGACCCTATGATCACTTGGCTACATAGCTGATGCCTGCTGGACTCTTCATTTATCACGTACTCCACTTTGTTTACCTTTGTTTATCTGTCGGCCCCAGCCTCGAACTCAGGCCCTGTGTGTAGTTAACCGACCCTCTCTGCCCATTCATCGACATTTTACCTGTTGTGGTTGACATTTTAGCTGTTGTTGTCTTACCCGTTGTTGACTTAACTAGCTCTCCCAATCAACACGTGACTGCTTTATGCCTCGCTTTATGTCTCTCTCAAATGTCAATATGCCTTGTATACTGTTGTTTAGGATAATTATCATTGTTTTAGTTTACTGCGGAGCCCCTAGTCCCACTGTACATMCCTTAGATACCTCCMTTGTCCCARCTCCCACACATGCGGTGACCTCACCCAGTATAACCYGCATGTCCAGAGATGCAACCTCTCTTATCATCACTCAGTGCCTGGGCTTACCTCCACTGTACCCGCCCCGCACCCCACCATACCCCTGTCTGCACATTATGCCCTGAATCTATTCTACCACGCCCAGAAATCTGCTCCTTTTATTCTCTGTCCCCAACGCACCAGACGACCAGTTTTGCTAGCCTTTAGCCGTACCCTCATCCTATTCCTCTGTTCCTCGGGTGATGTGGAGGCTAACCCAGACCCTGCGTGTCCCCAGGCACTCTCATTTGTTGACTTCTGTAATCGAAAAAGCCTTGGTTGCATGCATGTTAACATCAGAAGCCTCCTCCCTAAGTTTGTTTTACTCACTGCTTTAGCACACTCCGCCAACCCCGATGTCCTTGCCGTGTCTGAATCCTGGCTTAGACTGTACGCTTGTTTATTCCATGTAACTCTGTGTTGTTGTTTCTGTCGCACTGCTTTGCTTTATCTTGGCCAGGTCGCAGTTGTAAATGAGAACTTGTTCTCAACTAGCTTACCTGGTTAAATAAAGGTGAAATCAAATAAAATAAAAATTATGACGGAAGTGAGTGCTACCGGGCGATAGTCATTTAGCTCAGTTACCTTCGCTTTCTTGGGAAAAGGAACAATGGTGGCCCTCTTGAAGCATGTGGGAACAGCAGACTGGGATAAGGATTGATTGTATATGTTCGTAAACACACCAGCCAGCTGGTCTGCGCATGCTCTGAGGACGTGGCTGGGGATGCCGTCTGGGCCGGCAGCCTTGCGAGGGTTAACACGTTTAAATGTTTTACTCACGTTGGCTGCAGTGAAGGAGAGCCCGCAGGTTTTGGTAGCAGGCCGTGTCAGTGACACTGTGTTGTCCTCAAAGCGAGCAAAGYAGTTGTTTKGTTTGTCTGGGAGCAAGACATCGTGGTCCGCGACAGGGCTGGTTTTCCTTTTGTAGTCCGTGATTGACTGTAGACCCTGCCACATACCTCTCGTGTCTGAGCCATTGAATTGGGACTCTACTTTGTCTCTATACTGACGCTTAGCTTTTTTGATTGCCTTGCGGAGGGAATAGCTACACTGTTTGTATTCGGTCATGTTTCCGGTCACCTTGCCCTGATTAAAAGCAGTGGTTTGCGCTTTCAGTTTTGCGCGAATGCGGCCATCAATCCACGGTTTCTGGGTGGGGAATGTTTTAATAGACGCTGTGGGTACAACATCACCGATGCACTTGCTAATAAAATCGCTCACCGAATCTGAGTATTCATCATAGTTAACACGGGCGCTTCCTGTTTTAGTTTCTGTCTATAGGCTGGGAGCAACAAAATGGAGTCGTGGTCAGATTTTCCGAAAGGAGGGCGGGGGAGGGCTTTATATGCGTCGCGGAAGTTAGAATAACAATGATCCAGGGTTTTGCCAGCCCGGGTCACGCATTCGATATGCTGATAAAATTTAGGGAGCCTTGTTTTCAGATTAGCCTTGTTAAAATCCCCAGCTACAATAAATGCACCCTCAGGATATGTGGTTTCCAGTTTGCATAGAGTCAAATGAAGTTTTTTCAGGTGAGTTATTCACAATTTTCGATGAACATATAAGGTTTTATATGTAAGATGGTTAAATAAAGAGCAAAATGATTGATTGTTATTATATTATTATTTGTGCCCTGGTCCTATAAGAGCTCTTTGTCACTTCCCACGAGTAGGGTTATGACAAAAACTCACACTCATTCTTATGTTTAATAAATGTATTGTGTAGTGTGTGGCAGGCTTACAATGATGGCAAAAAACAACATTTGAGAGTGCGCTGACCCTGGTGCTAGAGGGGGTATGCAGCTGGAGGTTGAATGTTTGAAGGGGTACGGGACTATAAAAAGTTTGGGAACCACTGTCCTATAGGGTCTCTCGGTCTTCTCAGTATTTTGTCAGTACAGGACCTTTTTTATTTCTATATTCTTATTTTAAATGTATGTAGTTCTGTCCTTGAGCTGTTCTGATCTGTTACTGTTCTGTATTATGTCTTGTTCTGTGTGGACTCCATAGTAGCTGCTGCTTTCGCAATAGCTATTGGGGATCCTAATAAAATACCACATGACAAGTCACATACCCTAAGAAGGATGTAGAAATCTTTGGTCTTGCTCTGTGATCCATAGGCTGCCCACATGATCTCTGGGTCTGTGTAGTCAAACACCTCATACAGATGGTGGTACAGCGCATCAGGCCTCTACGGACACACATGGATACATTACATCAGAACCAAGCTGACATCTCCTGGTAATATGTGGTAATGCATGCACGATAAATGAAAAATATGAATACTACTTGAATTTATTTTGCCCACACCTTCCCGGTGTTGATAATAAAAATAAAGATAACAGCCATGCAACAGTTTTTTTTTCATCCTACCATTAAACGCTCCCTCTTCTTCTTAATTTGTGACCAGGCATAGAACATCACAGTCTGTGAAGACATTTTAAAACAGACAGTGACTGTAGGGGTGGGTTCACCTTATTAAATGTTGAACGTGAACATATCAAAAGGTTTTACCTTCACACATACGGTATATCATTGTGATAGTATGTTAAATCGTCTTTAGTAATCTCATTATAAATCAATGCTGAGTACACGTATCATTTACAACATTTATTTGCTATTGATTATGAGAATAAAAAAAGCGTACTGTTTTCTTAGTGCCCTCTGAGATCCATGGGGTGCGTAGAGTTGGCTTTAAGATGGCTGGAATGTACTCCTGGCATTCCAGCACCTTCAGCACAATGGACTCGTAAAATATGTCATAAAAGCCAACGGTGTGCATCTAGAGATAGCAAGCAGGGAGCAGAGCCATTGTTCAGTGAAATATGGAGGGACATTTTCTCTGGTATCTATGATATACAGCAGGGAAAATCGTACTGTTCCCTTCACGTCTAAATCAGGTTTCCAGACTCTTTCAACAGTACAGGTAGGTCAAATAGCTTTAGTATTATGCTAGTTCACATGGTGCTGTGATGAACAATATTTAACAGACATACAGCCAGATGTATTGCTATGTGGGGGATGGACAACAAAATAGAACTTAACAGTAATATTAAAAAGAGAAGACTTGAAAGTGGGTATTCATGTTATAACATGATTACAATAGCATATGGTCCTATAAAAGCGAGAGCTTGGATGGTACTGATATAATGTGTCTCCATGGCAGCAGCTCACCCCTGCCTCTTGGCACTCGTCAACGATGTCTGGCCAGTTTGTTGGATTTTCAGTGAATGCCATGAGCTTTTCCCATACCAGACCAAAGCCCTCTGAGCTCTACAGAGATCAACACACAACCAAACAAACAAACACTCAGAGGCTTCTAATGGCATTATTCCAACATGGGACAGATCTGATGTTCACTGTGTGGGGTTTCTGAGGAAAATAGGCTGTTTTCCAAAGTCCACCTCCAGAAGAATTCAGGAACAAATGTGCGATGCATAGAGAATTATGTACAAACCCACTGAGAGACATACAGGCCTATTAAACCCACAAGGTCACATAGCAGGGACAGTACAACTACTGTCCAAACACTGCAGGGCTTGTCTCGATAAATGCCAAGCTCTTACAGTAGATGGCAGCTAATATAATGGATGCAAGTATCGAATACCTACTGAAGCATTTATTCTCCAGGAACATCTATACTGAACAAAAATATAAACACCACATGTAAACACAATAAGTGTTGGTCCCATGTTTCATGAGCTGAAATAAAATATCCCATAAATTTTAGATATGCACAAAAAGCTTCTCTCTACACGATTGTGCACAAATTAGTTTATATCCCTATTAGTGAGCATTTCTCCTTTGCCAAGATAATCCATCCACCTGACAGGTGTGGCATATCAAGAAGCTGATTAAACAGCATGATCATTACACAATGACATTACACATTACACAATAAAAGGCCACTCTAAAATGTGCTGTTTTGTCACACAACACAATGACACAGATGGGTCAAGTTTTGAGGTAGCGCACAATTGGCATGCTGACTGCAGGAATGTCCACCAGAGCTGTTGCCAGAGAATTTAATGTTAATTTCTCTACCATAAGCCGCCTCCAACGTCATTTTAGAGAATTTGGCAGTACGTCCAACAGGCCTCACAACCACAGACCATGTGTAACCACACCAGCCCAGGACCTCCACATCCGGCTTCTTTACCTGCGGGATCGTCTGAGACCAGTCACCCAGACAGCTGATGAAACTGAGGAGTACTTCTGTTTGTAATAAAGCCTGTTTGTGGGGAAAAACTTATTCTGATTGGTTAGGCCTGGCTCCAAAGTGGGTGGGCCTATGCCCTTCCAGGCCCACCCATAGCTGCGCCCCTGCCCAGTCATGTGAAATCCAGAGATTAGGGCCCATTGAATTRTTTTCAATTAACTGATTTCCTTATATGAACTGTAACTCATTGAAATTGTTGGATGTTGCATTTATATTTTTGTTCAGTATATTTCCAGAGGGTGTGGTGGGTATACTACAAGCTACATACCTTCCCTGCTAAAGATAGTAGCCCTCCTATCAGGCTCTTTCCTGTCTCCTTCAGGAAGTGTTTGGCCTCTGGGTCTCTGAGAATGAGCTTTGGTACAGGAAACAGACATGGATGAGCGACGCTCTGTTCAGCTCTATGTGTCTCTGGCTGACAAATGACCAGTCAGGGGATTGCTTACCTCAAATGCTTGACGGATCGCACTGAGCTTGATGTTGATGAAGGCATCATCCTCACTTTCTGGAAGGTAGGGTCTGTGATAAGAGTACAACGGGACGTTTCACCAAGTGTAAATGTTCCTGAGTCATGCTTGGCTTGTCAGCTTGGTTGTCAAAGAGACAAGGTAGTATATCATCTTTGGACATATTGAGCTCTATTGATTAAATTCTTGGCAGAACGCTCACCTCCAGGAGTTTGGGTACATTCTCACATCTGTGTCGCCCAAAGAGAAGCTTCTCTCCAAGCACCCACTGCTCTGGAGGTACAGTCGTTTAACAAGGTCACAACAGTACATCCCCTGAATAAATCCAGTATAACGTGTCTATGGGCCAACTCTGACTCCTCGTACCTCATAGCAAGGGAAATACATCTCCTCTGAGATTGAGTCTTGCTGGGGCATCCCCTCATCTGAACCTGTATGTATTGGGAAGGACCACACTACCTGAGAATTCACATCTTCCTTACATTCCTAAAGGTATTAGGACTTGACTTGTATACAATACCTTCTCTTTCTGAGCCAATCAGAGTCTTGCAGAGAGCCTCAGTTCCCCTCAGGGCCATGTGCCATAGAGCTTGCACCACAGGCCTGTCTCTGGGACCCTCCAAAGCAACACAAAACAACATCAATCACGGGTCACCGTTTTCTATTTGTGGATCCCTGATTTCTCTTACATTTTAGATGTTACAATTTTACACAGATATCTTTTCTCCCAAAGAAAGGTTGACATCTTTATTTTTGACTACCAGTTTAGAGGCATTGTTCTCTTGGCTCTGGACCTCTGATGGCTGCGATTCATGAAGCTGGTCAGATGAGGGTGTCATTGCTTCCCTAAAATCTTTGTAAAGTACAATTTGAGTGGTTTACAAAACAACAGATATTTCTTCAAAGCCACATTTTCAAATAATGCCAATTCAATGACGATATTACAAGTAATTTCCCGCCCCAAAATGACATGAAATGATATTGCTGTAAAAGGTTCTCATTCTGTCATGCATCTGAAATATTTATTGTTTTTTCAATTGATTATGATGTCATTGCCATGGCTATGTGACTACATCCAAGAGCAACAACAACCTTGTAAAATTTAAAGAGGTATCAGGTATTTAAAATATGTTTTATTATAAACAGAATAAATATTGGGTTCATTTTGGTAACATCTACAAACCCATATACTGCAATAGAGCTTTGCTCAATAAGTTAAGAGTGCACATTAGTTTAGGAGTTATGTAAAATACAGTAATGGCTGCATTAGTACCAACAACTGTTTAGCATGAATGGAAGGGAAATATATCCTTCCTCACAAATTTCCAGTACATTCAATGCAATGTGACCCTAWTTATTGTCTCGGTTAAATTGTCTCGGCCCATCTTTCTGTTTTGTATCTACAGTACAATGCATTTTCATTTACAGATCATTTACAACCATAATGACTTCCTTCAGTTAGTGATACAATTGTACACATGCCATACTGTATTTGAAATTTTGAAATTTAACTCAACTAATTCCCTAAACCGGCCCCTTTGGGAATAAAGTGGATTCATGACTTAATGCGCTGTTTTCCCAAACAAGCTGGATCAAACCTATTATATAACAACATAATAATGGCTGTCCTGAGGATTAGTGAGAAAAATTACATTACGTCTTTTGATAAGACCACACCAGGCAGATAAGGCATGATCGAAGGACAAAGCATGTGTAGAAGTCTGATTATACATTTGATCAACATTTAGAGCACAATTTAAAAGATGTTATATAAACATACACTGCATGGACAAAAGTATGTGGACACCCCTTCAAATGAGAGGATTCAGCAAATTCAGTCACACCCGTTGCTGACATGTGTATAAAAATCGAGCACACAGCCATTAAATCTCCATAGACAAACATTGGCAGTAGAATGGCCTTACTGAAAAGCTCAGTAACTTTCAATGTGGCACCATCACTTTTCCAATAAGTCAGTTCGTAAAATTCTGCCCTGCTAGAGCTGCCCCGGGCAACTGTAAGTCTTGTTATTGTGAAGTGGAAACATCTAGGAGCAACAACGGTTCAGCCGTGAAGTGGTAGGCCACACAAGCTCACAGAACGGGACCGCCGAGTGCTGAAGCGCGTAGTGCATAAAAAAAATCTGTCCTCGGTTGCATCACTCACTACCGAGTTCCAAACTTCCTCTGGAAGCAACGTCGGGAGCTTCATTAAATGGGTTTCCATGGCTGAGCAGCCGCACACAAGCCTAAGATCAGCATGCGCAATGCAAAGCGTCGGCTGGAGTGGTGTAAAGCTCGCCGCCATTGGACTCTGGAGCAGTGGAAACCCGTTCTCTGGAGTGATGAATCACGCTTCACCATCTGGCAGTCCGACGGATGAATCTGGGTTTGGCGGATGCCAGCTGACCTAATGCATAGTGGTCTGGAGCTGTTTTTCATTTTTTGAATTTGAGTTTATTTATTTTTTACAGGGACAGTGCACATTAATCAACGTTTCAGTYAAAGTGCCGGTTTTAGCCAGCTGGCTAATTTTCAACCGCAGTCCCAGGGCAGGTTCGGGCTAGGCCCCTTAGTTCCAGTGAAGGGAACATTATAGACGATTCTGTGCTTCCAACTTTGTGGCAACAGTTTGGGGAAGGCCCTTTCCGGTTTCAGCAGGACAAAGCCCCTGTGCACAAAGCGAGYTCCAWACAGAAATGGTWTGTTGAGATCGGTGTGGAAGAACTTGCCTGGCCTGCAGAGAGACCTGACCTCAACCTCATCGAACACCTTTGGGATGAACTGGAACACCGCCTGCGAGCCAGGCCTAATCGCCCAAAATCAGTGCCCGACCTCACGAATGCTCTTGTGGCTGAATGGAAGCAAGTCCCTGCAGTAATGTTCCAACATCTAGTGGAAAGTCTTCAAAGAAGGGTGAAGGCTGTTATAGCAGCAAAGGAGGGACCAACTCCATATTAATGCCAATGATTTTGGAATTAGATATTTCGATGAACAGGTGTCCACATACATTTGGCCATGTAGTGTATCTACATTTTGGAAGGCTGAGAACATCCTCGAAGGTTGTTGTTATTGTTTAGGACACAAATTAGGCACAGCACTCTGTCTGAGGGAAAGAAGGGAAGGGAACACTGCCGCTACCTCTCTCGCCAACTAAGGTGCATGAATTGAGGTGCAAACTGAAGTTGAAAGGAGATTCAGCAACTCTTGGTTGGTGAAGTAAACAAAATAGCTTTTTTATTGTCAAACCAACGTGTTTTGCCTTTTGGCCTTCTTCTGGGTTTTTACAGAAGTATTGTGTGTGGTATGTATTGAGTGTAATATGGCAAGGACAATTGGTCTGATTTCTGCTACTTATTTAATCACATCATATTTTGTTTAGCTTTTCTCATTGTGATTGGTCCCCGAGTCCATAAGAGGCTTTTTTGAAATGTATAAAACCTAATTTTGGTTCACTTCTGTAAAAACCTTGAAGAAAGCCAAAAGCAAAAATGCATTGGTTTTAATTGTAACAATAAATAAGCTTTTCTATTTATTTGTCCTCCATCAGTTGCTGTCTGAGGGAAATAACCCAATGGACTGAGATTAGGGTTTTTGGCACTCAGTCTTTCAATCACTTGATGAATGTCCTTGTTGTCTCATGAGATTTTCATGTGGCACTTCACACACTGTTCTTCCGGCCAAAAGCCTAAAACACAATTCTTAAGAGGCAATCTTCTCCGTCTACAGGCCAGAAAGGCAGTAACAGGCAGGCAGTCATGATGTCAAATGTATGGCAAGTACGGCAACCACAGGGAAGAGATGGGATTACAGTATTCAGTCATGGCTGCTTCTGTGGAGTTGATTGTTTTTAAGGCAGATAGCACAGTTCACTGCACTAGCGGAACACTAGCGTCAGGTAGTAGAGTTACACCACCTATATGGACACAAAGCTTTAGGGTGTAGAGGCTCCAGGGGCACCTCAGAAGTCCTTGTCCCAGCCTGACAGTTCGTCTGGTGTCTCCTCCAGCTCTGGGGGAAAGATGTCAAAGTGGCTGTGGTCCATCGGCCCCTTCAGCTGGGAAGAGGAACATCAAAGAACACCGGTCAGATACAGTCACATCCAAGCACTTCTTTAGCGGTCATGTAGTCTTTTTTTTGTGGTAAATGTAATATTACACATCACCTCTCTCTTCAGTGGCGATATGAGCTTCTGGCGTCTCAGCCCCTCCCAGTTAAAGCCCTGGAACCACCTGCAGGATGTCACAAAGAGGCAGCTGTTCATTTTCTGTCAGAACTACAGATCCCATCATCCCCCAGTGCCCACACACTACACCAGAACCAATACAATACAGCACAGTCTGTATACTGTAGGTATGGCATTCATGCACAAGTTACTCCACAAAGACAGCTCTCACCCTACAGGACCCCGTTTCAAGCAGTGGGGAAAAAATACAATTCTTCTACAGGAAGCCACACACACACACAGGAGAATGCAATCATAGCAACACCAAAAACAGAATGACGTCCGTCTGCTAATAGGGTCACTAATGTTTTCATACCATTTCTAACAAACATCATTCGCCTACACAGAACATCTGTCCAAATACCAAACATAAGTCAAAATGGCACTCGCCATTTTATAATTTGCTCAGTGAGTTGAAAACAAAACCATATTCCTCCGGCTTCAAACATTAGTGCTCTGATGATTTGAGAAGAAGCCAGCTCTGCCAGTCCTATGGTCTATTAAGGCTCTACTCTGCTGAGTAGGGGGACAACTGCACCCCCCATTCTCACAGCTAATTGCTCCCAGGTGAAAGTGCTGTTTGTTATGCAATACTGCCTGTTGTGACATGATACTGAAGAGGAGGGAGGGAAAGGTGCTCATCACACAATTATTTGCACAGTGCAGGGAGAATTTCACACCAATGGAAGTTTTAATACGCTTCTGATATGTTTAGCCCAATGTCTCTAAGTGACTGAATGATCCATTACCATTAACGTTCTGAGAACCATATGTTTCTTAGAGAGTGTGGTTGTCCTATGGTTATTTGCATACAAACATTCTGGGAATGGTGCAGGACAGTTGCTTGGCTTTGGAACATTCTCAGCAAATTTAAGGAACTTTACAACAACAACAAAAAGTAATTTTCTTGGTAATTCATGAATTTATCAGAACGTTTCTAAAAGTTCAAACATGGTTACATTTAAATTAATATTTGGTAATGTTCTAGGAACGTTCTCCGACTAGTTTGACATTGGGAATGTTCTCAAATAGTTCAGAATATGTTAAGAAACAACATTCTTCCTTGGGAATTTCAGTACTTCAGCATAACATTTCCTACAGGTTTCCTCCCAGTTCTATATAAAGTCATGTTCTCAAATTGTCCAAAGAACGTTTCAGTGCATCATACATTTTTGGGGATATCTGGATATTCGAAACACACTTGTTTTAACAAACTTTGTTTTTAACCTGAGTACTGCTGCGCGCAGGAGAGGCTGGCGCTCTAGTGCCGGTAAAATGGGAGCGAGCAGACAGCGGCAGATAGAGAGAGACGCTACTCGGCTACAGCCAAGACTAGATAGAAAACAGTGTGGCTGCTACAAGTTATCATCCCATATAATAGTGCCTGTATTGACTGGAGTAGCCTAGCCAGACTGATTGAAGCTACATTTAGCACTTTCTCCCCAACCCCATTCATATAAAACAACAGCCAACCATTTGGTTGCTCGTTGTAGCCTACTCCTTATCATTTCGCTAACTTTAAATTACGTAATTTTATTCCATCTTGCATTGCATTAGTGAACTCTGACTACATTTGCTATGCTTTGATTGGCCAAGATAAACAACTAGCTATACACGTGAATGCTACCGGATGGCTACCGGTCTTTTTTATGGGGCGCATGTCATAAAAACTACATTGAAAAGTTTGGTGTTTGATTAAATTAATTATTTTAAATGTCATTATATATCCTTGTATGTAACAATATCACATGCATATATTAATTTAATTTAGAAAAAGCCTTTACAGTGTTAAAATAGGCCTATACATTTTTGGGCCCAAAAATGAATGCTCACACGAGTATTTGAGTATTCAAATAACCGTGCACATCTCTAGTTCAGAGAACATTCTAAGAATGTATTTAAAAACAGTAATTGCGTTCTCAGAACTTTATGAAAACTTTCAATAAAAACCACAAGAAAACAGTAACATTCTAAAGAATGTTCTAAGAATGCTAAAAACATATACATTCCCCTCTCAGCAAAACTCTCTATCCTCACTCTTGTTAAGGGTGTTCAGGTGTGTTGGCTGCGCCCCTAATTGGCCACACCTGATCTTAATGAGTGCTTGTTTCCTTTGAAATCGGGTCTGTTTGAATAGACTAAAATGAACAGCTTTGTATGAATAAAAAAAACATAGTATGTTAGCTCCATCCTGGTGGCGTAGTGGACTAATTCCATGGATAGAAAACAGAAGATCATAAGTTTGAATCTCACTGACGCTGTGTCACAATACAACATAAATGTGTTTGAGTTACAAATTAATTTCTCTCTCTGCTTGGAGTTCAAAACAGCTAAACTAAGATAGCAGTGTTAATGGAACATTTTAAGGGAGTTATTTAAAGAATTTGTTCAAAACATTCACAAAATGTTGAGAATGTTTTTGAAAGGTTATTTACTACCTTCAAATAACCTTACTTTTTCTGTTCTCAGAAGGTTAATAAAACATCAAATCTCCCAGGAAAACTTTCAGGGAACCATAGTAAAATGTTCTCAGAACCTCGCTGCAACCTAAAACTTTTGTTCCCAGGACAAGCAACATTTTCTTCCGTTCTTTTTTTACCGGTCAGGAAACACATGACTTCGTTCAGAGAACCAATCGGAAACCAAAAACATACGTACCCACCTACAACTTCCAAGGAAACGAATCTGCTAGCTGGGTAGCCTACTGGTTATTGAAGACACCAGTGAGCAAGCTGTTAAACCTGAGCTGGATTCGTATTGCATTGGACCAGAAATCCATCAATGGATTAATCCGTTAAAGAACACCAATTACAAATTGTATATTTCAATTGTTCTTGTATCCTTGTATGGTGCATAATTAGTATCACAATAGCTGATGAGTGTCTAGGATATTGGATCTGTCTAGGTGTAGAGTGGTGTTGATGATGCTTCATTAACAAGAAGTGGACCAACTTGTGTTTCTTAATGTCGATGATGCCGTTCTTCTTATTACCAAGCCTGTCCACAGGGTTAAGCCTAGGAGAAGGAAATGATGCATGGGTCTGTTATTGTTGACAACCATCTGGACAAACAGAATGCTGATAATGTGATTGCAACTAATACCCTATACACATGAAAGCAGATTGATATTGTGCAGTCTGTTTGATTCAGAGCTGGTCTGGTTTGACATGTGATTTCCTGATGACATCAATGCAGGTCACTCACGGACCAATTACTCGCAATGGTTTTTGTCTGGTCAATTACTACAGGCCCAATTGCTGTGTGACTGAGCTGGCAAAGGGTTTGAAACATGGTGCTCACTAGCATTATCCAGTAGCCTATCGGTACAATATAAACATGTTATTTTGTAATCTGAAATGGTGACGCAAATAAGGGTTGCACTACATAGTATTGTTTTTGTGTTGGCTTTACCTCAAACAAAGTAGACAGACAGATACACTGCTTAGTTCATTCAACTACAGCCTCTTATCATCAGAGGCACAAACCCCTACTGGGTTAATAGGCATAGSCTAAAATCTCAAATTTCCCATCTCRCCAAAAAGTGTGTGTTTGTATGTGTGTGATMAATAAAAATGARTAATAGTAAGCTGTCCCTGACAACACTTCTATTGGCAAGCAAAGCAGCAGTTTGTGATGCTACAACCACATACTTGCAGAGTCTCCTGATAAGGTCATCGGGGCGCTTGCTGATCCTCTTGGGGAAGTCAACCTTTTCAATCCCATGGAGGACCATGGTGTAGATCTTAATGGGGTCGGTTCCGGAAAAGGGTGGACTAAAAGAGGTACAAAACAGAAACTTAGGGTTCCTGTTAATGGTGACTATAGAAAAAAAATCATGGTTTCATGGACATGCTGGAAACACTTAGACAGCCCAATGCAGCCCAAAAAGCTATCTCAAATAGTCTCTCATACACTCAACCTCTCCATGTCAAGCTGGTTACCATGGTTGCGGAATGGGGCCCTAATGCCTAATGGTTCCTCTCAAAGTGAAGTGTTCGTAGAGACAAATTGAAGAGCAGCACCATTTTTACTAGTACTGTGAGCCACATGTCAGACTGTCATAGTGACCTGCCAGTCAGTAGCTCAAAGATGAGGATCCCCAGAGACCAACAGTCAGCTCCAAAGTCATGGCCCTTGTTCATGATGACCTCTGGAGCCACATACTCTGGGGTCCCACAGAACGTCCATGTCTTCTTCCCCAGGCCTATCCTCTTAGCAAAACCAAAGTCTGCCTAAGGAAACAGACAGATACTGTAACATGAACATACTGTATATGACTATGTACAAACAACTGAAAATGAGCAGTGATCAAATTAAGGTCTATTACCATTTTGACATAGCCTTCTGCATCCAGTAGTAGGTTCTCAGGTTTCAGGTCTCTGTAGATGATTCCTCTGGCGTGGAGGTAGTCAAAGGCTTCCAGGACACAGGCAATGCAGAAGCGGGCTGTCTGCTCCTCAAAGGAACTCCTGCATCACAGTCAAGACCAACATTCAGACACATACTAGGACTTAATACTGATGATTGATTGGCATTATTGATTCCAGGGTTTTGGGTGTTTTCGCAGATGTAAAACAACCTACACTCACATGTCCCGTAGTACACTCCACAGCTCCCCACCCAGGCAGACCTCCAGTAGCATGTACACATATTTGTCATCTCGGAATGTCCGAAACAACCTAGAAKACAAAGTGACATTTAAGAGGACTTAGTGCACAAGGACCATCTGAACAATACTAGCGTTACTGTTCTGGAGTTCTTAAAGACATGAGGTCTTCTGCTCTGCAGTATATTTCTTTGGATGATGTACTTTCAAGCAGTTAAGCTGCCATTTGTTTCGCATTGGATCTGTTTGTCAATTGAGGCCCAAAGAACAACTCTAGGAATGCAGATGGAGAGAAAGGACCATTTTGAGAGAGGGAAAAGAGAGACGTGTGAGGATGGAACAGAACTTTCCTTTTTTGGGTGGCAGTTGGAAGCTGTGTTTGCCCAGGACTTTTGTCCTTGAATGTCAGAGGGCAAATAAATCAAACATCAGTCTACACTCAGCGTTGAGACACCAGACAAACTGACATTGTTTAAAGGGACTCCTTAGCAACTCCTCCCGGACCATAGAACATCTCTCTCTCTCAAGAGGAAAAAGTTCTAACTTTTCTTTCATGAACCACTTCTTGTCTCAAGGTCAACACCCTTCACTTCCACAGTCCCCTATCAATCTGAGAGCTGACCTAAGATACAAAGGCTTGTCTGTATAGGCTATTCAGTGAAATGAGACCTTTCACTTTCAAGTCATGGGAGTCATGGCAATGGAACCATATCACTTGGGAAAAAATAAACGTCCCTTTGTCGAAAACTGTAGAAGATCATGAGCATATTTGTAAAAWATCGTACAAATCTTAAAAATAATCAAAAGTATGTAGGGAAGARTACTGCCTCATTTATATTACACATTTGACTTTCTGTTTGAAACCACACTCTAAACATGCATTATTCATATACTAGATGAATACAATACACGCTTTATTAATTTCCATTGTGACTAAAAACAAACACTCTCTTCTCTGTTTCATAGGACAATGAATTTGTCCTTCACTCAACTGTTCATTTATGCATTCAGCGGACACACGAGGTCCTACTTTGCATAAACCGACCTACTGCGATTGCATGATATTGTATAATCATATGTCGCTTTCCTCAAACAGTAGAAGAGCATCTTTCAAAAAGCAATTGGTGATAGAAAATAGAGTACAAAACCTATGAGATGTTTTACATGGGAGGCCTTGTAAACATCAATATGGGTTGTCTACCTCTTGCTCTTGGGGTGAACGTGATTGTCACAAGGTCCATTTCACTGTTTCATTCCAGGTGACAGCAGTCTGGATGAATGGGTACATTGGAGATCCTTGACACTGCTACAAACAGGTACCATGTAAAGTACTCTAGGAAAACCATGTCAAAGCTTGAAGAAAAGCATGAATAAAACGCTTTGAATGTTTACAATGCTTTGGGGACTCTGTAATGGGCATTGTTGTCTGAGGATAAACCTTGAGGATCAGAGAGCAGCATGAGCACATGACGCTGACCTGACTATGAAGTGTGAGTTGGTCTGCTGAAGGATGTTCTTCTCAGAGTAGATGTGCTCCTGTTGTCTTGTGTCCACAATGTGCTTCTTTTTAATACACTTCAGAGCAAATGTGGTGTCTTCATCTCTCAGTTTCACCTGCAATAAAACAATTACTCATATTGTTTACATATACACTGAGTATACCAAACAATAAGAAAACCTTCCTAATACTGTGTTGCACCTCCCCCTTTTGCCCTCAGAACATCCTCAATTCGTTGGGGCAAGGCCTCTATAAGGTGTCGAAAGCATTCCACAGGGATGCTGGCAGATGTTGGCTCCAATGCTGTTGTGTCAAGTTGACTGGATGTCCTTTGGGTGGTGGACCATTCTTTATACAGACGGGAAACAGTTGAGTGTGAAAAAGCCATCAGCGTTGCAGTTCTTGACACAAACCGGTAAGCCTGGCACCTACTACCATACCCCGTTTTTAAAAAACATAAATATTTCACCTTTATTTAACCAGGTAGGCCAGTTCAGAACATGTTCTCATTTACAACTGCGACCTGGCCAAGATAGCGCAAAGCCTGTCTCTTATACACATCTAGATGTGTATAAGAGACAGACGTCAAACACCTGTCTCTGATTGAGAACCATATAAGGCTAATTTCAAGTGACCTAAACAAGAAACACAAAACATATAATGCCCACCCCAACTCACGCCCTGACCAACTAAACACATACAAAAAATAACATAAAACAGGTCAGGAACGTGACAGTGCGACACAAACAACACAGAGTTACACATGGGATAAACAAACGTACAGTCAATAACACAATAGAAAAATGTATATACAGTTTGTGCAAATGTAGTAAGATTAGGGAGGTAAGGCAATAAATAGGCTATAGTGGCAAAATAATTACAAGTTAGCAATTAAACACTGGAGTGATAGATGTGCAGAAGATGCATGTGCTAGAAGAGATACTGGGGTGCAAAGGAGAAGAAAAAAAATATAACAATATGGGGATGAGGTAGTTGGGTGGGCTATTTACAGATGGGCTATGTACAGGTGCAATGATCGGTAAGCTGCTCTGACAGCTGATGCTTAAAGTTAGTGAGGGAGATATAAATCTCCAGCTTCAGTGATTTTTGTAATTTGTTCCAGTCACTGGCAGCAGAGAACTGGAAGGAAAGGCGGCCAAAGGAAGAGTTGGCTRTGGGGTGGCCAATGAAATATACCTMCTGGAGCYCATGCTACGGGTGGGTGCTGCTATGGTGACCAGTGAGCTGAGATAAGGRGGGGCTTTACCTAGAAAAGACTTATAGATGACCTGGAGCCAGTGGGTTTGGCGACGAATATGTAGCGAGGGCCAGCCAATGAGAGCATACAGGTCGCAGTGGTGGGTAGTATATGGGGCTTTGGTGACAAAACAGATGGCACTGTGATAGACTACATCCAACTTGCTGAGTTGAGTGTTGGAGGCTATTTTGTAAATTACATCGCAGAAGTCAAGGATCGGTAAGATAGTCAGTTTTACGAGGGTATGTTTGGCAGCATGAGTGAAGGATGCTTTGTTGCGAAATAAGGAAACCGATTCTAGATTTGATTTTGGATTGGAGATGCTTAATGTGAGTCTGGAAGGAGAGTTTACYGTCTAACCAGACACAGGTATTTGTAGTTGTCCACATATTCTAAGTCAGAACCGTCCAGAGTAGTGATGCTAGACYGGRGGGCGGGTGCGGGCAGCGATCAGTTGAAGAGCATGCATTTAGTTTTGCTTGCATTTAAGAGCAGTTGGAGGCCACGGAAGGAGT
Source organism: Salvelinus sp. IW2-2015 (assembly GCF_002910315.2). Taxonomy (NCBI): domain Eukaryota; kingdom Metazoa; phylum Chordata; class Actinopteri; order Salmoniformes; family Salmonidae; genus Salvelinus; species Salvelinus sp. IW2-2015. The sequence continues at coordinate 10,857,971 of NC_036865.1, forward strand.
GTTGTATGGCATTGAAGCTTGTCTAGAGCTTTGTTAACACAGTGTCCAAAGAAGGGCCAGAAGTATACAGAATGGTGTCGTCTGCGTAGAGGTGGATCAGAGAATCACCAGCAGCAAGAGCGACATCATTGATGTATACAGAGAAAAGAGTCGGCCTGAGAATTMAACCCTGTTCAAAGACACTTATATCTTTGTCTTGCCCATTCACCCTCAGAATGGCACCCGTACAAAATTCATGTCTCAATTGTCTCAAGGCTTTAAAATCCTTCTTTAACCGGTCGCCTCCACTTTATCTACACTGATTGAAGTGGATTTAACAAGTGACATCAATAAGGGATCATTGCTTTCATTGAAAAAGCAGGTGTTCTTAATGTTTTGTACACTCAGAATATGTTAAATWGTTTTTATAGCAACTGTAGGCCTATGCCCTATGCTGTTGTTTTGGACATTGCTTCGGGTGGTGTGACCCAAACATCAGGCCACTCACCAGCTCTACTCGGCCGAAGCCGCCCATGCCCAGTGTTGCTATGACCTCCAAGTCCTGGAAGGGGTCATGGGTTGGGATGACGGCGATCCTCTCCCTGAGCCGACACACCTCCTGGGCCTCTGGGGACGAGTCGATAAGGGGGGAAAGGGGTCTTTGGAAGGAAGGGGAGAAGGGAGGGGGCATCATTTGGGTTTAATGGTGCACTSCTAAATATCTGTTTCTGCAGACAGTGAGGCCCTAAAGTTTCTGGGGTGGGTGGGTATTTGMAAATGTAGCTGCCATTTGTTATTTGAATTATGTGTGGTAACAGTAATTTTGTGGCCTCCACTACTCACAGTGCATTTCTTCTCTCGTCGCATCGGGAGAGCTCTTCAACGTATTCCTTCAGGTATGCCTGCAGTTCCTCATAAGTGCCCACCATCTGGTTGAAGTTGCTGGAGAGGTAGCACTGTTTTTTTTTCTCTCAAATCGCTTTGGTGCAATTTTCACAAATAACGTCGTACTTTTTCACAACTCCTAGTACAAAACTCTAAACAGATCATCAAAAAAGCAGTTGTGTCAAAACTCTAAACACATMATCAATTGACTGAGTACAACACACAAAATCATACAGTCACTTTCTCACCAAACTTAATCAGTGTTTCATCTAGAAATACATGTTTCGCATTGCAACACATGTTCATATAAAGTACTTGCCTCGCACAATTTAATTCTCATATCACTTTTGCTTCGACTGTCTTCTCATTTCTCAAAATAGCTTTTACTATTACTTAATCCAACTGCCCTTAATTGATAATCACTTAACCGTTGGGTAAACCTATAGATTTTAAACTGGTTTGTCTACTATATACAGATTTTAAGAACTCCAGAACTAAAATATATGTTTGTAAAGTATAAACATATAAATTATGATATATACTGTAATGTACAATTATGATCATGACTAATATGATTTGACTCTAAACTAATTTTAAACAAAATCTGATATTGACAAGAACAGAGATGTACTGTATGTAACAAATACATCCCCTATACAGTATACATTAAGTTGCCGGGGTCTTCTGCTGAGGGTTCTTTACACTGATTTAGTCAAATTGTATTGGCCAACAGAGTACTGTAATACATGCCATTTACACAGCAGACGCTTTTATTCAAAGTGACAGGAGTAAGTCCCTACATTTTTGTATTTAACCCCAGTATGAATTTAACCCACAATCCTGGTCTTGCTAGTGCCATGCTCTAACCAACTGAGCCACACAAGACCCCTACAATAGAATTCTTTAAAATGCAATACCTGATTATCATAGATAATGACTACTTGTACCGTTCAAGTGCCTGGACTACGTGGGGGAAACATCTCCATTTGTGCAGCCATATCTGAAGATGGTGTGGTAGGGCGTAGGCCTCTACTTGGGTCTTACAATGCTGCACACCTCATTGAGTTCCTCAATGAGATTAAYCAGGCCTGTCAAGGTGAAGGGGTCATGTATGTCATTGTGTGGGATAATGTCAGGTTCCACCATGCAGAGGTGGTTCAGGCATGGTTTTGGGCCCATCCTCGACTCCTGACCCTTTACCTGCTCCCGTTTTCTCCTTTCCTCAACCCTATCGAAGGAATTATGATCATCATGGAGGTGGAAGCTGTATGATTGTCAGCCACATGAGCCTGCCACCCTCCTTCAGGCCATGGATGAGGCATGCGATGACATCAACCCTGATCAATGTCAGACTTGGATTCGCCATGCCAAAAGGTTTTTCCCCAGGTGCATGAACAATGAGGACATACACTGCAATGTGGATGAGAGCCGAATGGCCAAATGCTCAAGACAGGCTTGATGCAAACCAGTGCCTGCTAAACATTATGTTTCTTTCATTTGATTACACTGTTAAAGGTGTCCTCAATTATCAAACCTTTGATCACACATGGGATAGAAATMATGGAAATGTGATATTCAGTCAATTTGAATGGGGTAGTGCAAGTGTATTGCCTAATGTGAAAACAGTGTAATGTACTACAATTTACAGTACTATAGCATATTACTTTCAGCACTTCAAAGGGCAATTTTGAAACATGTATCTTGCATTTTTTCCCTATTGGATATAATGGTTGTTAAAACAGCTAAATTGAGATGATATCATTATGTTGCTTTGATGATTAAACCAATGTACTCATTATATTTCACAGTAAACTGATATTTTGGATCAGTGGTTATGTGGTGAAAGATGTCTCCAAACAAAATGAATGCACAGTGAAAGGTTTTGAAAGACTGGCTGCCTTGCAAGTGTTACCAGTTTGGAGTTTTGTACTAAGTTTTGAAAATTCAACACGTTCTTGTGAAAATTGTACCAAAGCGATACAAATGTTTTCAACACATGACTGTTGTTTCATGTTAGTATTTGTGTACGAATGTTTAGGTGTGTGTGTATGCGTCTGTGTGTGTGCAATGAAGCTACTCACTCTCTGTCCACCACCAAGCACTGTGTGTCATTCTCAGTGGAGATTATGTTTGCTGAACGCACATCCTCACTGGAAAGAGACAGACACATTTAATCAGCAGAACTACACAGAACTGAAACCAATTGAAATTCACCACATAATTATACAATAGCTGTTTGATAATGCATGTCTTTGTCACCAGACTAACATTCCATGACCCACTACTCTACAATATTGTGAAAGGATTTGATTGAAACTGCGGTGGTAAAATGTGTGGGTTGTCAGTCAGGGGGCTAGCCTTAAGAATTGATTGATATACTGCAGGACAAATACATTTTAACATGGGAGAAAGAGGGAACCCGAAGTACTATGTTACAAGTGTGTTTGAACTTGGTGCTCAAGACAAACCAGGCCAGAGCGATTTTACCCATTGAACATTTTGAGATGGTTAAAGAGATCAGTAAACAGATCTTACCTTATGAGCGCTTTTTCTCCAAAGTAGTCGCCCACACCCAGAGTCTTTATCTCCTGAGGCTCAGTACAGCCCTCTGTGGTCTGGGTGACACACACCTGGGCAGAAAACACAGCATGTTAAGTGCTATCTCTTTTTCCCTCGATCCAAAATGGCTGACTTGTCTGCAATAAGATTGCATGATCTATCATGGTTTGATAAGAGCTTTAACTGCTCTGTAATGCCAGAGAGGAATGTGACTCTTTTCAGCAACAAAGATGAACAATGACATTTGGGTCCTTTCTCTTACCTCTCCTTTAGCTATAATGAAGAAAGTGTTCCCTTCCTCGCCCTCCCGAATGATATACTCTCCTTTATCAAAATAGTCCTAGGAATGAGACAGAATATTAACTTTTTACATCAACAAATCTTCCCAAATCACCAGTTATGAAAAAGTCTGGTTAGAAAAACAGTAAAGGCTCACAATTTCCAGACAGTCAACGATTTTGGCAAGCTTCTCTTCTGGCAGGTCTCTCAGCAGAGATACACTGTACAAGATAAGTACACAGAGAGTTATTGGGAAAAACATGCAGCTAATAATGTGGATTTAGCATTGTGACATAGCGCCAACAACTTCAAAGATAACCTTGTTAATAGGATACAGTCAGGTCCAAAATGATTGGCACCCTTGATAAAGATGAGCAAAAAAATACTGTATAAAATAAATATTACAAATAGTGAGCTATATCGTATACACCCCAAAATTGGGAAACTATATTATTTTATCCTAATACAATTGCTCAGAGAAAGAGATTTTTTCTCTAAAAGATAGGGGTCAAAATAATTTGCACTCCTGTTTTCAATACTTTACGACACAAAACCCACCACTGGTGAGCATGGCCAACGAGCTCTATTTTCATGTCATCCAACAAATGTAAACGCCTGGAGTTTTCTAAACCTCATTGGCACTTGGATTGGAACCATTGCTATGGTCAGATTTTATGAAAGTATAGTTCTTTGGCCATGCAAACCAGTGGTGGGTTTCGCTTCGAATGAAGGATGCATATGAGGAAAGAACCCCATACCTACTGTAAAATATGGTGGTGGATCTTTGATGTTATGGGGCTATTTTGCTTCCACTGGTCCTGGGGCCCTTGTTTAGGTTAACGGTATCATGAACATTACCCAGTACGAGGCCATTTTAGCCAAAAACCTAGTTGCCTCTGCCAGGAGGTTGACACTTGACAGCAAGTGAATCTTCCAGAAAGACAAAAGCCCCAAGCACACATCAAAATGTGGGCGGCAGGTAGCCTAGTGGTTAGAGCGTTGGGCCAGGTTGCTAGATCAAATCCCTGAGCTGACAAGGTAAAAAAATATGTTGTTCTGCCCCTGAACAAGGCAGTTAACCCACTGTTCCTAGGCCGTCATTGTAAATAAGAATTTGTTCTTAACTGACTTGCCGAGTTAAATAAAGGTAAAATAAAAATCAATGGCCATCTCAGTCTTTGGACTGTGGTTTGAATTGAAGAGGGCAGACAAAGGATATCAAGGATCTGGAAATATACTGTATGGAGGGATGGTCGAAGATCCCTCCCAGTGTCCTCTCCAATCTCATAGAACATTTTAGAAAAAGGTGCCAATATGATGAGATATTGAACTTGTTTAACAAAATCTCTTTCTCTGAGAAATTGTATTAGGATAAAATAATATAATTTTCCAATTTCTTTGAGGATACAATATAGGTTACTATTTGCATTATTTATTTTAAACAGTATTTTTTGCTAATCTTTATCAAGGGTGCAAAAAATGTTGGACCCGACTGTATATGCGTTCGCAAATCAAACTGTCCTTCAATCTTCCATTTACATCAATGCCCGTTTCAGGCTTGAGGACCAAGCTCCTACATGTACCTGCGTAGGAAGCTGAAGTACTCTTCTTGCGTAGCCTGTGTAGATTTCATCATAATACTCTGGAAGGTCTGGCGGTCCAGAGCCCAGATATGAGCCTGGGATACAGCTGGGCATGGGAAATTACAAGTCCAATCAACACACCATATAAGATCAGACATTCACAGGGCCGGATACTCTTATAATGTTATAGGAGTTGGCCAAACATTCCATGAACATTTACTCATTTTAATATCTGAAAGAGGTATAGTGACTAAACTGCTTGGAGTAACCCTGGATTGTAAACGTATATATCGCTCATGGCTCAAAGTAGAGGAGAGATTGACATCATCAATACTTGTTTTTGTAAGAAGTGTTGACAAGCTGAATGCACCGAGGTGTCTGTTTAAACTACTAGCACACAGCTCAGACACCCATGCGCACCCCACAAGACATGCCACCAAAGGTCTCTTCACAATCCTCAAGTCCAGAACAGACTATGGGAGGTGCACAGTACTACACACACGTACACATGGATGTTGTATTGTAAATATGTGATAGTGAAGTAGTGGCCTGAGGGAACACACTCATGTATTGGGTAAAGTGTAATGAAACGTAACGTCATGTAATATTTTAAATTGTATAACTGCCTTAACGTTGCTGGACCCCAGGAAGAGTAGCTGCTGCCTTGGCAACAGCTAATGGGGATCCTTAATAAACACACAAATACAAATACTATTCTATGCAAGATTAGAGGAAGCAACTGTTGAGTAGGAAACTGTGTGAGATATGGTTTGCATATTCTAAATGAGGATGTAATAGTCCCTTGGTGACTTCTCAGAAAATCATGCTGCTTTGTGTCATACATGGATACTTTTGTATGTCATATGCATGGTTTGTTGCATGATTGCACTTGAGTATGAACACTTAGTTTACGATGTGTGTGGAGAAGTACTGTATCTCAAAGGGGACTAAAATAAAACCCACCTTTCACTGTTGCAGTTCTCTTACAGTTGTACAATATAGCCAACTCTCCAAAGGCGGTCCTGGGACGCATCTCTCCGAGCAATTTGCCGTTCTGCATGACCTCTAGCAGGCCATCTGAAGACAAAAAAACTTAGCATGAGTATAGACAAACAGCTAAATACGGTATGTGCTGTGTACGTGCTACAACCCACAGACAACCCCGTTGTGAAGAAGTTACTAAAGCTGTAATCTCCTATGGGAAGATTCTGCATGTAGACCGAAGATTCTGCCGGGACTGAATGGGATGCATGAGATAATGAGCAGCATTAGTTCTGGTTTGCGGGTTTTCGTCATGTTATTTGGACAAGATTGGGCGAAGGAGGTTCTTAAACTGCTTTGCCTCAAAAACTTTGCATAGATCGGAAGGTGTTTTTTGGGGGGCTGAGAGTTTGTGGGTGGAGTGGAGACTTTTTTGCCGGAACTTTCAATTTCAAACGCATATGGACACAGAAGTCAATCACGCAGCAGACCAAATTACGCAAGATTTTACTTCTGGGTTAACTGAGATTAATAAAGTTGATATGACCTGCCAGCACATAGAGGTAGTTCCCTGGTTCTCCCTCCTGGATGACCAGTTGGCCCTCAGTGTAGATCCTTTCATACATGCAGTCCACCATCTCCCTCATGTGCTGTGGATCCAACTTCTTCAGGAAGTCATTGTTCATGATGGCATCATTGATCAGCTTCTTGGTGCTGGGAGCAGGAGGAGCACAGTTAAGAGGCACAGAGAAACACCTCCAAGTAGACACTCTCTACTTTTAGAGGTCAAAGGTTCACTTCACCTACAAATCAATATTCATCCAACGTTTAAGTTGTACGCCAAATATCAGATATCAAATATCAGAATTTTATTTTGAATAATGTAGTTTTATTGCCTCTGGCTAACTGTTCTGAACTAAATGATTCAATATATTACACACGTACATTAACAATGCATGCAGTGTCCTGGATAGCACCCTCAAAAGCAGATTTCACATTATTTCACCTTAAACAGCCCCCTAAACCAAACATACAGTAGGGGCCGCTAACTGGTGGTTGAGTTTGCACCACCATGAGTAAGAGCTTAAGTTAATCACAAGAGACTTTCAATCAGGCCATTACTACTGTATTTTTACTACCGCATTCATGTTTGATTATCATAGATGGACAAAGCACTATATTTTCCCTAGTCTCTAAACCAGTCACATAGAAGGAGACAAACGGATGATGTAGTACCATTAGGCGTGTCAGTTTCCCCCTGCATCCCTCTTAACTATAAGGCCTCTAATTATTACATCAGACAGCCGAGGGCCAGTCCATTAACCTAAAATGGACCTGGTGAATGGACTAAAGCAGGAGAGTAGGGGGCAGGCAACCGAGGTCTGCTTAATTAAAGCCATAATGATCCAGCCCATGCATATTGCATATAGATGCTCAGGCCTTTGTTTCCCCGTGTGCCTTCCTATTCTCCCCAATGCTAATACAGGCTTTCAAATCTCCTTGGAGTGGCAGACACTACAAAGGCTTGGACAGAGCTCCATACCGTCTTATCCTTTCAAGAGGAGGATTGGGCCGGGATTCAATCCGATTCAATCCGATTTGGACAATGTGCCATTTAAAGGTCATTTACGATTAAGCCGGCAGTGTTTACCCTGAATGTGTTCTCCGCAAACGCGGGGACATTGCTTTTAAAACGTGCATTGCGGACAAAGCGTGATCGGATTGAAAACTGTGCATGCACAGTAGCCTACACCAGACTCCGCTGAGCACAAATAATGATTCAAGGTAGGGCTTTATTATCACAGATCCAGCTGATTGCTTTTAAACTTTGGCGAACATTTCTGCTTGCATGTCATGACATGTGTCCAATTATCACATATGTTACAATGCAACTGGGTTTATATGTGTAAAGAACAGGCCTTTGTGAGTAAACAAGAGAATAGGAACAAGTAGTCTGGGCTGTCCACCACTACATGGAACTGTTTTGGAGTTATTAACCCTCCAATAACCTCAACAACATTGTGTGGTTCTGTTGATCTCTGACACCCACCTGGAGTCCTTGCGAACACGTGCCCTCTCTATGGACACATGGTGGGCTCTGAAACCCCCACAGAAGTGCCCTGAGGTGGGCTCGGCCGACACGCCCTCCTTGGCCTTGAGCCTACGGTGGACCTCCACAGCCACTCTGTGGAAGCGGGTGGGACCCTGGTTGATGACACTGAGCAGGCGGTGGCAGTTGGGAGTCAGAGGGGAGCGGCCTAGGCTGTTGTAGCCGATGGCATCCTGAAGCTTTTCTATCTGGGAGACTTTAGCCTCCAGCTCTCTCTGCAGGCTCTGCAGCTGCAGCTCCTGGGATTTTAACTCCTGGTCCCTCTGGGCCAGCTCTTCTTCCAGGTGGGCTATCCTGAGCCTCAAGGGCTCCGTGTCACACACCTTGAGGCTGGAGGCCAGGAAGCTGTCCTCTGGCCGTGGGGCTTTGATTGAACCGTTGCCCATGGCCAGCTGTTGGCTGGCCACCATAGGAAAGCTCTTGGTCACCCTCGTCTAGTCACTGATATGTCTCCGTCCAGTGGCCGGTGAAAAGTATTTTCTCCCTGAGGAGGAATTTATTTATGTTATACTTTCTGCTATAATGCCTTTAGGAATACAAATAGATGTGATGTGCAACAGAGAATCTTGAATCCACAGGAGACACATCCCTACGATCATATTTCAACAACTAACTATCTCTAAAGAAGATAATAGCATAAATGGAATTCGGTTTAACCTCCAAGGAATGAAACTTGGAAAAAATTGTGTACATGACTGTGAAAATAAGGAAGCCTAGATTTCTGCCTTCATTGCACAGAACTGATACATTATCCTATAACATACATGTTGCCATAACTGAGATACAATGTATCAATATATCTTGAGAATGATATTCTATAATAATAGACAGAGAATGTTATTCTATTTCTATGATATTGAAACACTGACATGCATTTGCTGCAGCAACACAACAATAATACTGAATAAAAATGCCACGTGTCAATTGTTTTTGTCATTTAGCAAATGCTCTTATCCTCCCGAGCGATTTACAGTTAGTGCATTCATCTGAAGATAGCTAGGTGAGACAACCACATCACAGTCATATATGTAAGTAAATCATTAGATAAGTTCACGTCACACAGTCACATCATGTTTCCTATCATAGCCTAAATGTAATTGCACCACAATTTCCCAAAATAATACCATATCTATCGAATTTTAGAAAGCAAGCTGCTATTTTACTTACAATATCGTGGAATACGTACCCGACTTCTCGAAATGTAATACCGTAGACTTTTTCATAAAAGCTATGAACGAGCCTCTCCAGGTATTCAAACACCTGTATAAACAAAGGTCATCTCCTTCGAATGGACTGGAATCTGTGACATCCTCCTCAAAAGCTTTTTCTCGTAATGTTGAGTACTGATGTGGTAATAATAGTACTTCTACTCAGTCCAATGACGGCAAAAAAGCGAACATCTGTTTTGAATTTGGCTACTCCTGGTGGCTACCCCTGGTGGTTGCATGGTGTTTATCAACGTAGAAACAGTTATTAAATACTGGCCATATTCGCACTTTGCATTGATACTGTAAGTTTAAATATAGGCGAATGTCTTGATTACCTCTCTCAAAACTCAGCTGATTAGCCTACCTTTGACCAGGTTTATCAGAATGGATGCTCTATACCATATAAAGTCTGGCTACTGGAGATTATTTCCACAAGGTTTAATTGAGAGATGCCTCTAGCAACAAGGGACAAGGGTTAAAATGATAACAATTCACTTTTTTATTTTTTTATTATTGACAATGTTCTCAAAATGTATTGAACAGTGAAATAATGATTGGCAATCAGTGACGAAAGCTGCCATTTATGGTTTATAAAAACCGTTTCTGGAAGAAAGAAACAGCACCTTTGACAGCATACTCAACTCTGTATTACATTTTTTTTTTACTGACGACTCACATTGACTCTCAAGAAACAAAATGTTGACACCTCAATTCAATGTTCAAATGTTACATTTCATTCATTTTCAAGAGTCTGTAACAGCAGAGGAAATTATAAAAGGTCACTTAACTGACATAATTCCTCATTTTGTGCAGAAATGGCATATCAAATAAATTCCCAAAGTATTTTGCTGAAACAGAACATAAGTTTGTAAAATGTCACTGTTGCTGTCAAATAGTAAATAACGCTTACAAACAAAAATATCAGCATGCAGATGGTTTTTACATCAAATGCATTGAAATAAATGCCCTCATATCCGTTCTCAGTTAGCTACTGAAACTGATTATCACACAAACTGGTTTTATAATATAATACATCTGGATTTCTACCTAGCACACTACATAGTAGATAGTTAAGAAAAAACTAAATGAATGTCAACGGCAGGTTAACTATAACGCAGTACTATATAACAGTCTTCTAAAATGGTTTCTATGTCCTTAACTATCTCTCTCCTAAACTGCTTTAAATACACATAATGGTGATGACATCAAAAATTGATACATCCACTTAATACAAAACAGAATGCATTGATCAAAGACTGGCATAAACATATCTGTAATGTCGACTAAAGTGATGAATCAAATAACTTTACAGTGGATACAACACCATTCCTCAAACAAATCTGTGTACTCTTCACATGAGAAGGCATTAACTGTAAATTGGCTTTGACTAAAATCAAGAATGAATTGAAGACTTAATTGAAGGGTTTTTGTGAAGTGTTTTTCAGTAGAAACACAAATATTCACAAAGGACCACATTTTGTGCTCAGGTCCAGAAATAACTTCACATGACCTATCATCAGTTAATAAGTGTTTTTCATGAGTGACATGTTCTAAGATATCATGTGTTAAATAGTTATATTTGAAGTATGCATAATTACATGAAGAGTACACTTAATATATAAATACAGTAAAAGATGAAGACAAAGTCAATTGGGAAATGTATACCAAGAAATATAATGCAAACATGTAATAATAATGTCCAGAGAAGATATTGTAAAACTAAAGAGTACTGCCATTGTGCAAAATATCAGTGAGAAAAAGCAGAAATGAAATTCACACAAACGTTCAAAGATGACCCTACAGTAAATGAACTAAGGTGAATAGTGTTTTGAATATATTGTTACAAAAGAATGAATGATTCTTTGAATATAGCTACTATCTTCATAGGAGTATTCAGCTTAATAAAGGACTGTGGGCGGTAATGTGACACATTTCCTGGGGACGATGGACTCTCTTGTTTGAAAGATTTGAGGTGAACCAAATAATCTTACAATCAAATGAAAACCTTCAAATGGCCTAATTACACATCTATTATGTGTCATTGCACGAAAGTGCTCCTCTAAATAAACATGTATACAGAATGATCTACATCCTTGGGAGGAAGGCTGCTTGTTTGGAACCTTTGTTAAAGAAAACAATAAGGCAACATTTTACATTCATTTGCATTTACAGTAATTACTTTAATACAGTAACAGCACTTGACTTGATCCACTTTTAAATAAAGGTCATGTTATAGGAGCTGTTCATGTGTAATTACATGTTCATTCAAATTCAGAATCAACAGGGGCAGAGTAAGCCTAGTTCTCAGGCAAACATTCCAAACAATTGGGTGAAGAGAAACCATTCAGATAAATTAACTATAAAAAAATTATAATCAGAATGTTATCTGAAATGGTTAGATCCTTTTGCCTTTAGACTCCATTTCTGTTACCAATTCGTGTCAGTAATGCTAGAGTGGTCTCAATCGTCCACCCTCACTGCCTGCCTAGGTCAATGTGGCCTTTATCAAATCTAAAGAACAACTACAATAACTGACCCTGGTTTGCAATACACAATTTGGATATGAATATGGACTCTAGCAAAGTATCGTGTTGTATTCACCACTTTGAATATTCAAATTATTATTGTATGTGCATTTTGATTCGAGGTGTGAGGAGGGTTAGAAGACAGTTGTCAATATGACATAAGGAATGCTTCTGTTGTGTTAAACATAATAAAAGGCACAAGATATCATAGTCGTTGACAAGATGGACATATTGTCAGTTCAGTCTTCAGACTTCGTTTTCACACAAGAATGCAAGGAAATTGTGAAAAAAATTCATTTTTGGAAGAGAAAATAATAAAATACCTTTACCCCAACTGCTCAAATCAAAATGAGTTTCACGAGGTCAAAATATCATAGGCGACCTAAATAAGCAATTCATTCGATTTAAAATGGTTCTAAACATCCGTTACCAGCTGTCCAATAGCTTCAAAACTGGTCTTGTGCCTCCAGCCATGACACGTCACACAATCCTAAATAAAAGACCTTCAAAAACTGGGTTTTTCTTTCATCAGTATGAAAGCAGAATTTTTCATGACACAACATGTTTAGAGGAGCTGTTTAATGTCAGAATTTGACATAAATATTTGCCCACAATAAAAATCTGCCTTCTTTATGGTTAATATCATACTTCAAGGGTGACAAACAGTTACACTAAAGCCCACCGATTCATACAGACAGGATAAAGGTGTTGAAATGATTCCTGCTGAAATTAGCTGCCCAATTTGATTCATGATGACTTGCATTTAGTGTGGCATTCCTCATGAATCTTATTTTAGGGTAAAGAGATTATGGTACTCTGGCTCTTACAAACTGATATGAATCAGGTTATTCCAGATTATAAACTGGGTGGTTTGAAAGCTGATTGGCTGAAAGCTGTGGTATATCAGACCGTATACCATGACAAAACATGTATTTTCACTGCTCTAATGACATTGGTAACCATTTTATAATAGCAATAAGGCACCTAGGGGGTTTGTGGTATATGGCCAATATACCACAGCTAAGGGCTGTGTCCAGGCGCTCCGTGTTGCGTCGTGCGTGAGAACAGTCCTTAGCCATGGTATATTGGTCATATACCACACCTCATCGGGCCTTATTGCTTAAATACGCATTAAAAGCTGTCAGTATGACTCCAGACATGTATTATCTAAGACAGTCTAAAACGATAGAGTATCTATGTTGAGTAAAAACATTTTGGGATAAAATGAGAGGCTCCCATGTCACATCAATATAATATATATACAAGAACATGGAGTGAGCGCTTTAAAAAAGTGTGTGAACCCTCTCCTACTGTACAATACTTACTCTTACAGCATTGATATATGGTGAGTTTTACATCTCGGTACAAGAATGTGAATAAATGTAATATACGTCTATTAGACATGTATAAATGTATACCAACAAAATGCTGGTAATAAAGTTCTTCCTTGGGCACAGGTCAGGCCACATAGCTACATAAACAGTATGTTATGTGCCTGCAACACCCAGGATATTAGAGAAGGCAGTGAGTTTGATATCAGGAATCATCAAAAGCATTTCCCTTTGTTTTTTGGTTTGTCTTGGAAACACATGAACACGGCGAGATTACATCTGTCTGTTCTGCGAGCTGCTCTGAATTCTTGAATCACAGTTGTTGGTGTCAAATAAAACACAGGAAATTGTACACTATAAAAAGTGAATGTCTCACTTTCACATAGTGAATAAAGATATATATCTCAAAGAAAAGCATATATCTCAAAGAAAAGCGTCTCTATCGCTTTGTGGCTTTGATGGCTAGTCCAACCCGAGGAGCCTTCAGCAAAGAACTGCAAAGGAAACTGAAATCCTTTTGTTGAAATGTTGAAATCCGTATTGAAGTCAGTCTGCTCACTGCTGCGACTGGAGCCCCCCCAATGTTACTGGCTCTGTGTTCAGCCGGCTGGAAAATCTGTGAGTAAAATGACTACCCCAGGTGGGGTCAAAACTCAACGATATCTCCAAATGCCTTCAAGTTTCCATTCTGCAGCTTTCAGCAAAACGTTGTTGAGCAGATCTCTTGAACCTCCACTACTTGGCCAGTTGGAAAGGATTTTGACCCTTTCAAAGAAAAAGAGGTTTGTGTCAAGGGATAACTCTTTCCATACTAGCAATCTATAGTATATGCTTTTTACCATTCCTGTGTAATTTATTGTATATGCCAGTTCAAAGAACTCACCTCAAACAGCACAATTCATGCTTTTTGGCACACACACACATTCAGGTCACTACAAACCATAGCAGAGCAATGGAAATAACAGACTTCAATGCACACTTAACACAATTCATGTGAAATTAAACATTAGCATGATACAACACTCATAAAATGCATCCCCAGATCCCAAACTCTGCATGGTCTTCAATGCAAAGTGATGACATAAAAAAGCTATATGTTATTTTTAAAGCACACAACTGTACTGTATGTACTATAAAAAAAAATAGGTTTATTTCTGATTGTCATTTTGAACATATAAGGTCAACAAACATTTAAATGTCAATTTGAACAGATTCTCAATGATTTCTCATGAACTTTGGGTTGAACCTATAACAAGAAGAGCAAGGCAGGGGAACATGGCACACGTTAGCATGAGGTATAAGAACCTGATGAAGACTTTATTAAAGGTGGTGATCTCTTAATCTAGCTATACATTTCCAGGCAGATCAGAACACAAACAGAGCTTTTTTTTTTACAACGAGCAGTGGCAATGGACCAACTCTACTCCAGTCCCCTTCATCCATCTCTTCAATACTGATTCATAAACACAGTTAGCAAGGGCGACGTAGGTCTTAAAGTACAGCTGCAAATAACTAGTCTGGTATTTCTTAACAAGATCTTCATTGTCCATTAATAGCTTTCTTCAAATAAATAAATGGATGCGTTACACTGGGCGTAGAGGCAATGTGGCTGTTGCAGCAGGATGCCTTAAGGGTCAGCAGCAATATTTCAGTCATCCAAGAGAAAGCTTGTTACATGGGTTTGTATCAACTTGATAAAGTTCTAACAAAAAAGGCAAACAACTACGGTTAAATAGAGCCTGATAGTCAAAAAGCAGGATGAGGTGGCCCCTTAGAGTTGGTTCAAAAAATATATATTTACAGATGACTTGGAGAAACTGAGGCCAGGTTATACGTGAAGCTATACTGTAGCTTAGAATGGTTGGTCATTCTGGCTGTGAAACTACTCAGCCAGTGAAAGAGCAGCAAATGCTAAGTATTTGTTCTCTGTTTCAAAATTGCTGTTTTGCCTAGGGGGAAACAACTAAAGCTTCAAATGGTCAGGCCATCTCAGTTGAAACCCCTTCATGAGATAAAATGTTTCCCTTTTAGAGACAATGACAAAATGTGCTTGTGTGGCATGCTGGATATTCAGGATACGTTATGGGTTTATGATATCAGAACCCTAAACGGTTAAAAGAGGATGTGTTGAGAACCATGGGCATCTGTGCACTCGTGATTCAAATGGCTATACTGTACAGTGCAGACTAAATACAGTCCTCTCTGTCACCATGACGTGACTTGTGTACATATTTAGACAGGAACATTTGCGGGGCTGTAGGTTTTCATCATTTTGATCTCTACAAAGAGGGTTCAACTAAGATATTTTAAAAAGCCAACACTTCATCTTTCCAGCCCCACAACTCAGTGCAGCATGGTCACAACAAAACAAAACAACAGGATACAATAAGTTAATAGGCAATATCTGTTCACATTATGCACAAATATCATGCATATGTAGCCACATTATAATTTCTTCCTTATCCAAACATGTTGACATAATGCATAGCTATTAAATCCAATACATAAACATTATAACAAATAATACAAATAAACACTCTGTACAAAGAACCTGGCATATTTTTKTGATTTTCTTTTTTTTCTCATCAGTATAAGAGAGCACATAAAAAGTACAAAAATAAATATTCTATGTACAATCACACATGCCACCCCGAAGTTATCGTTACTGCAAAGAGAAGGCAAAAAAAAACACACATTAGTTCATGCAATGTTCATTGAGGATACAATGAACATGAATACAACTAAGCACTTTTCTACAGTATTAATGAAGTAATGACAGATGATGTTGTTGGTTATACTGGCACGGAGATAATTAAAAAGGCAGAGCTACCAAGCACTTAATCAGCCCAAGATGCAGATAGTGTACATTCACAGCAGGATATCAACTCTTTCACTTACTTTATTCCAACACCCTGATACTGGTAAGCCATCATCCCCCTAAGGAAAGAAAGAGAGGGAGTGAGTCATAATCACTCTGAGGTAATGCTTTACATGAAAGGGATAGTTCACCCAAATTACAAAATTACATTTTATAGACAAAGTATGACAGCAATCCATGCTTTGGTTTAGTTTCCCTCACAAATCTCCCTTAAGTCATGGGACCGATGTTAACATTTTTCACACATCATATTCAAAATCTATAAGTGACTTTGTTGAGTTTCACAATCCATTTTAGATACTTTCGGAGGATTTGGATAAGATGCGTGGAAAATGATAATATTGGTCCCATGACTTGAATGAGATTTGTGCCACAAATGCTAAAACGTTAGCATGTGGGAAGTGCCAGGGAAACTAAACCAACGCATGGATTGCTGTCATACCTTCTCCATAGACAGCTTACAGGTTAAGGAAACCAATGTGTCATTTGGTAATTTGTGTGAACTATCCGTTTAAGTTGTTCTGACACAGACTAACTTATTATAAAGTGTTACTCAAACTGCTAAAACTGTAGAATGTGACTTTCTGTACAGTATAACCATGCAAACACGCAAACATGTACACAAAACACAATGCAATTTACTGTTGAATAAATGTGTGTGTATAATATTTATGCAATGTACTATGCATATTGTGTTAAAAAGCATCAACAACCAGCCAAACAACTAGTGGTACAGTAGTAGATGTGTATTTGTACAAATATGACTCCATCGTCTGAATTCATTCAAACTTTTAGAAATAGGGTTAAAACACAGCCACCGGGCTGTTATTTTCTTTCATCTGGCATCTTCTATGAATGAATCAAACCTTCAACCTCTTTTTTCAATACATAAACAAAACAGGGTTAAACTGAAATCATTGAGGAGGCCCTGTTTTTCTCCCCAAGAGAATCTTTCTCAATATAGTTCTGTTGTCCAAAATGGTAAAGGGTAAGGTGGGGGGTAAAGGTGCCATGCGAGTGGTAGTAGAGGAGACAGGGATACAAATAAGAAAAGTAAGGCTATTAACTTTCAAGAGTCTTTGAAAAAAAAAAAAAAATGTAAAGTCACTTAATGGGTCCTGGGTTATTATGAACAAGAAAATAGATTATTTTGCACACCACTAATTACTGTAGGTGCAAAAAAATACAATTCTCAGCAAATAAATAGTTAGTTAGTTTATTAGTTTAGTTTATCTAAACAGTAGTACATTCGTAGTGAATAGCTTGATCAACAGCTTCAAGTGTGTGCATGCCTACTCTGTAAATAAAGACATTGCTCTTCTCAAATCAAATCAAATATTTGTCACATGTTTCGTAAACAACAGATGTGGACTAACAGTGAAATGCTTAATTACAGGCCCTTCCCAACAATATAGAGAAAGAAAATAGAGAAATAAAGGAAAGTAAAACACGTAATTATATACAGTATACCTGTATCGAGTCGATGTGCAGTGAGTGGTATGAGGTAATTGAGGTAGATATGTACATATAACTACGAATAAAGTGGCAGATAGTAAACATTATTAGTAGCAGCAAATCATAATCAAATGACATTTAATTTTATTGGTCGTGTACACATATTTTGCAGATGTTATTGCAGGTGCAGTGAAATGCTTATGTTTCTAGCTCCAACAGTGCACTAATACCTAACAATACAAAACAATACACACAAATCCTACACATTAAAAGAAAGGAATAAAGAAATATCAGAACGAGCAAAGTCAGAGTCCGGAATATAAATATGCATATGATGCTGTGTATAGACAGTATGGACAGTATATGAATATAAAAGGTGTGTACAGCAGTAGTTATATAGGATGAGCCTTGACTAGAATACAGTATATACAGTGGGGCAAAAAAGTATTTAGTCAGCCACCAATTGTGAAAGTTCTCCCACTTAAAAAGATGAGAGGCCTGTAATTTTCATCATAGGTACACTTCAACTATGACAGACAAAATGAGAAATAAAATCCAGAAAATCACATTGTAGGATTTTTATGAATTTATTTGCAAATTATGGTGGAAAATAAGTATTTGGTCAATAACTATCCTCTCAAAGCATTTCATGATGACAGAAGTGAGTGCTACGGGGCGATAGCCATTTAGTTCAGTTATCTTCGTTTTCTTTGGTACAGGAACAATGGTGAAAATCTTGAAGCAAGTGGGGACAACAGACTGGGATAGGGAGAGATTTAATATGTCCATAAACCCTCCAGCCAGCTGGTCTGAACATACTCTGAGGATACGACTTGGGATGCCGTCTGGGCAGGCAGCCTTGTGAGGGTTAACATGCTTAAATGTCTTGCTATAACGTCGGCCACGGAGAAGACAGCTCACAGTCGGTGGCGGTACTGGGTTTTCCTCGAAGTAATGAAGAAGGTGTTTAGGTTGACCGGGAGCATGGCAATAGTCTCCGCTACGTGGCTGGCTTTGTTTGAGTATGTGAAAAATCAAAAAAGTTAGTGCAAAAAGGGTCAATGTTAACTATTATGTCTTGGGGGTAGAGGCTGTTCAGGGTTCTACCAGGGTTGGTTCCAGACTTTTTTTAGGGCCTTCCTCTAACAACGCCTGGTATAGAGGTCCTGGATGTCAGGGAGCTCAGCCCCAGTGATGTACTGGGCCTTACGCACTACCTTCTGTAGCGCCTTGCGGTAGGATGCCAAGCAGTTGCCATACCAAGCGGTGATGCAGCCAGTCAAGAAGCTCTCAATGGTGCAGCTGTATAACTTTTTGACGATCTGAGGACCCATACCAACTCTTTTCAGAGTCCTAAGGAGGAAGAAGCATTGTCGTGCCCTCTTTTGTTTTTGGACCATAATAGATCCTTAGTGATGTGGACAACGAGGAACTTGAAGCTCTCAACCCACTCCATTACAGCCCTGTCGATGTGAATGGGGCGTGCTCAGCTCTCCGTTTCCACCACACTCTCTGACGTCGTCCCTATAGGCCAGGGGTGGGCAACTTCAATCCTCGGGGGCCTGATTGGTGTCACACTTTTTCTCCATCCCTAGCAAACACAGCAGATGAATCGAATTGCATTCTAAACTGAAGATCATAATTGGGTTATTATTGGAGTCAGGTGTGTTAGCTGGTGCTAGGGCAAAACTGTGACACCAATCAGGGCCCTGAGGACTGGAATTGCCCACCCCAGCTATAGGCTGTCTCATCGTCATTGGTGATCAGGCCTACCACCATCGTCGGCAAACTTAATGGTGTTGGAGTAGTGCACGCCACGCAGTCGTGAGTGAACAGAGAGTACAGGACGGGACTAAGCACGCACCCCTGAGGGGCCCCCGTGTTAAGGGTCAGCTTGGCGGATGTGTTGTTGCCTACCCTCACCACTTGGGGGCGTCTTGTCAGGAAGTCCAGGATCCGGTTGCAGATGGAGGTGTTCAGTCCCAGGGTCCTTACCGTGGTGATGAGCTTTGAGGGCTCTATGGTGTTGAACACTGAGCTGTAGTCAATGAACAGCATTCTCATGTAGGTGTTTTTCATTTGTGCAAGTGGGAAAGGGCAGTGTGGAGTGCAATAGAGATTGTGTCATCTGTTGATCTGTTGGGGCAGTACGTGAATTGGAGTGGGTCCAAGGTGTCTGGGTGTTGATGTGAGCCATGACCAACCTTTCAAATCAGTTCATGGCTATAGATAAGAGTGCTACGGGGCGATAGTCATTTAGACAGGTTACCTTGGCGTTCTTGGGCACAGGGACTATGGTGGTCTGCTTGAAACATGAAGGCATTACAGACTGAGTCAGGAAGAAGGGAAAATGTCAGTGAAGACACTTGCCAGCTGGTCCGTCTAGCTCCTATTGTAGGTTGGCATCACTGGGCAGCTCACGGCTAGATTTCCCTTTGTAATCCGTGATAGTTTGCAAGCCTTGCCACATTCGAACAAGCGCCAGAGCCTATGTGTAGGATTGATCTTAGTCCTGCATTGATGCTATGCCCTTTTGATGGTTCGTCGGAGGGCGTAGTGGGATTTCTTATAAGCGTCCGGGTTAGTGTCCCGCACCTTGAAAGCGGCAGCTCTAACCTTTAGCTCAGTACGGATGTTGCCTGTAATCCATGGCTTCTGGTTGGGATATGTACATATGGTCACTGTAGGGACGATGTCGTCGATGCACTTATTAATGAAGCCGGTGACTGATGTTGTAAACTCCTGAATGCATATGAATGAATCCCGGAACATATTCCAGTCTATGCTAGAGAAACAGTCTTGTAGCTTAGCATCCCCTTCATCTGACCACTTCCGTATTTAGTGCATCACTGGTACTTCCTGTTTGAGTTTTTGCTTGTAAGCACGAAGGAGGATAGAGTTATGATCAGATTTGCCAAATGGGGGGTGAGGGAGAGCTTTGTATGCATCTAAGTGTGTGGAGTAAAGGTGATCAAAAGTTTTTTCACCCTGTAGTTGCAAAGGTGACTTGCTGGTAGAAATTATGTACGACAGATTTCAGTATTCCTGCATTAAAATCACAGCCACTAGGAGCGCCACCTCTGGATGAGCATTTTATTGTTTGCTTAAGGCACCATACAGCTCGTTGAGTGCGGTCTTAGTGCCAGCATCGGTTTCTGGTGGTAAATAGACAGCTATGGAAAATGTAGATTAAAAATATCTTGGTMAATAATAAAGGCTAAGGTTTATCATGAGGTATTCTAATTCATGCGAGCAGAATCTCGAGATTTCCTTAATATTAGAGATCGAGCTTCAGCTGTCGTCAACAAAGCAACAGCTGTTCTGTCCTGCCGATGCATAGAAAAGCCAGCTAGATGTGTATTATCCATGTCCTTGTTCAGCCAAATTTCAGAGGAGCATAGGATATTCCAGTTCTTCAGGTCTTGTTGATAGGATAGTCTCGAATGGAGCATGTCCAGTTTGTCCAGTGATTGTACATTCGCCAATAGAACAGAGGTTTATTTACTCGCCGTCGTAGTTTCATTAGGTTGCCCACACGTCGGCCTCTATATCGCCGTCTCTTTCTCTTCCAGGTGTCGGGGATTAGGGCCTGGTCCGGGGTCAGCAGTATGTCCTGCCGACTCGTTGAAGTAGAAATCTTCATCTAAATCCAGGTTAACGGTTCTGATGTCCAGAAGCTTTTTTCGGTCATAGGAGACGATGGTGGAAACATTGTGTACAAAAAAAGTTAAGATCAGCGCAAAAAAKKCKKKCACAAAATAGCAGAATTGGTCAGCAACCCGTAAAACAGCCTTTATTTGTAAAAATATTTTTACATAACTAACGGTACTATTGTGTTAGTTCAATGTAATGCTCAGGCAGCCCTATTATATTAGCTATTACTTATGCCTAAAGTAAAGTGAATAAGAAAATGTATGGAATTGTTAAGGGGTGGTTAGAAAAGCCAAGGCATGCTGGATAGGGAAGGGAGAGAGGAAGCATACCACAGGACAAGGGGCATCCAGCCCGTCCAGGCCAGGTAGGCCCGGTTCACCCTTTTCTCCTTTAAAGCCTCGGAAACCCTGTTTGTGAAATCAACCTTGTAAACATCTGCACATTGCCCCTCCTTTAGCAGCATTATACCCTGCCCGGCCCGATGAGAGGACCTGCTGCTGCTCCGTTCGCAGACCGAAGGRTGTAGCTACAGACACACCTAAACATGCAGGCGGCCTGGGACTGACAGGAACAGACTCACTGGAGTAAGTGGGCCATGTTTCTGTTAGTCTCACCCTTGAATAGAAAACCCCCTCAGATGGTTCATGGTCGCTGGTCCTGGGGTGATTATTCATTCTTAACCAATTATCATCCAGTCATTCAATGAATACCAAATCATTATCACGACTGCAGTTTGTATCTCTGGACTAATACTGTAGTAGACGCTTGGACCAAAACCACTTTAGGGTCTATTAGAGTCAGTTAAGAGGCAAAAGGAAGTCAGGATCAGAACACAGAGACTCCTGATTGTCAGTGCAGTTTATGTGGTATTCTGAGGGTCGCTCCTTCTTTTTGCCACCTGGCTTGCACATTGAACGCAGGACATACCAATGGACAGGGGGCATCTAATCCGGGTGCTCCTTGGTCCCCCTTATCCCCTTTAGTTCCCCTGTTGCCTTTCTTGCCTCTCTCTCCCTGCAAACAACAGTGCATTACAAGAGACAGGCTTTAGTTCCTCCTAGCTGGCTCGCCCACACAGTAAGCAAATATGTTTGCTTTTTGAAATCATGAAGTTTGTATTCTTACATAAGGAATTTAGACATTTTACAGATAATTGAAGACCATAAAAGTAAGGATGAGGTGCTTTTTTGYGTTTACGAAGAAGAGTACTGAAGTTTAAGAATGTAGTGGTGGGGAAAGTAAGTGGAGGAAGTTAGGGAGTAGGGATACAGGCCAATGCTATTGGTGAGCGGGTTCCTTTAGTGCCTGAGATAACCTTCACAGACTTGTTGCAGGGATAGAAACACTTCATTGATTCATTAAAAAATATATATATTTATTTTACCTTTATTTAACTAGGCAAGTCAGTTAAGAACAAAATCTTATTTTGATTCATCAACTACTACAGGATATTACAAGGGTATCACTAGCCCTACCTAACACAACATAACATTCATGAGCCATACATGCAAAAGTATGCTGTTGTTTGTGTACACTAAAGGTGGCTGGACTGGCTACTAGCTGGCTACAAGTAAACAAGCCACTTACAGTATCTTCAAAAGCAAATATTTTTCTCTCAAGAAATGGCATTCCTTTACTGCTGAAGTTGCAGTTATATAATGGACGTGAAGGGCTACAGTATTTACACGCGGAATTGTTACATTATGCACCTACAGCCTATATTAGGTTGATCTATTGGATCGTGCCTCCATGAGAGGCAATAAATTCAGAGGCTAGTACTTATTGTATCATATTTCCAACCAAAGCGAACCTTGTAAAATATTATAGATATATGTGGATATATGTATAAAACCTGACCACATTATTATTCAAACATCCGCTCACCAAGATCAAGGCCTTTTAAGGGGTTGGATTAGGGGCTAGACGAGTTTATCAAGAAGGAATTGGAATTGGAAGGATAATAAATCCTGYCTAACATATAATGCTCTCACAACGTTGCCTCAACATTGCCTGAAAACCATCAACCTTGGCTAACGTTGTGGCAACGTTGTGAGAACATTACTTGACAGCCAAGTGAAAGGAAATGACAGGCAGGCTTGCAGGGAAGGTAAGTGGTAAGAGGAGGAGGAGTAGGAAGAAGATTAACCCGGGACTACGACATTAGAATGCAGGAGGAGCAGGTTGCCAGGGTGTGTGAGAGGGAGAGAGAGGGCAACACGACCCGGCAAAAAGAGCCACGGGAAACAGAGCAGGGTGGAGGGGAGGAAAAGGGGATAGGAAGACCTGCGGAAACAAAGGAAGACAGGACAAGAGTAAAAACAGCACCACGATCRCACAACCGGCCACAGCACCTCCAACTGGTGTAACAAAATACCTCATAATATCAATCTCTTTCCCCTTCTTTACACCCCATTTGAGCACCAAATACATTTGATCCACAGATAGGAAGTAGCCATAACTGTCAATGTAAGATATTTCCTGCTGACATGAACCCAGTTGGAAGTGCTGAGAGGGTCAATGACATGTTGTGACTTTTAAGGTGGGAGCCAGAATATTAAGTCAGATGTTAATAGGAAGGAAGGAAACATTCTCCAAGGGGAAGGGGGGACATGGGTATATGAACCAAATAATCTCTAATACATTGGTAGATTTTTTGTTGTTGCAGTGGCTATTTTACAAAATGGGAGTGTGGCATTATGTGATTACTTTAAGAACAACATGTTCAGATACGACAGTACAAGGTAAA
Source organism: Salvelinus sp. IW2-2015 (assembly GCF_002910315.2). NCBI lineage: Eukaryota > Metazoa > Chordata > Actinopteri > Salmoniformes > Salmonidae > Salvelinus > Salvelinus sp. IW2-2015. The sequence goes on from NC_036865.1 coordinate 10,882,144, forward strand.
CTTAGGTCGGACAATGTAAAAGAGAACACCCTTTTGACTTGTCTTCAAAGTAAACAGCATGTCATTTTCTAAGGTCTTTGATGTGTCCATTCACATGTTCCAGTCCTCTCATTATCAGGTACAAACATCTTCAATCTCTTTTGATCCCCTGTCTCAATTTATACTACCTCAGTCATATTTGCATATTTTAACAAGATGAATTGAACTCTGAGGTAAAAAGGCCACTGCAAAACAAATACATTCACCTCAGAAAGGCAAAGGACATATGAATATCATTTTTTCAAACATCACTAAAAACACAATTGAAGGTCACTCATCATTGGCTATTTTGGACACATTTGTCAGAAGATGAGGTTATTGATATTTAAATAACATTTTGATTCAGATTCGCCTACTTAAGAGAGCCTTTGAATCCACCATGGTCCTGCTCATATTACCTAATACAGGCCCACCATGCTTTTAGGAATAACAAACTTGACATCCCAATGGGCTTGCAAATGATTGATTGATGATGAATTATTACCAAAAAGACAAATGAAAAATGACAATAGTCTTTTTGATTAGTACTTTTCAATGAAGAATACCTTCGCTCATTTTGGTTGGGAGTATATCTAGTGTTGAGGGAAGTAGGAGCATGGAGGATCAGAAGCCATTTTAAATCCCATAGTTTATCAGAAGTACTAAATGTACTTAATTAGCAGAGAACATGTTATTGTCCTCTGGTTAGAAGCACATTYTACTCCAAGAGAGCATTACAAGCACATAATTATCAGCTGTTATCTTACCCGGTTCCCTTTGAATCCTTGTGGTCCTACTAAACCCTGAGAAGAGGAAATTAAACACAATATGATTTCCTGTGCAAGCATTGAGAGACATTGCCTTGAGTAATAGCTTTGTAAGTGAAGTAAGTAGCCTTGCAGGAGCCTATCTCTCGTGTGAGGAAGCTTGATGTACAAGTACACCCCCCGGACAGAATGCTATCACAGGGCCTTAACCCCAATCTATCTCCTTAGTGACACATCGGATCCCATTTTTACAGTATTTGGTGTTTACTCGCCCAGGGATCGGACTCCCAACCCTCCAATCTCAGGGCGGACATGCTAACCACAAAGCCACTGATTTGGTAATAGCTTTGTGCTGTCAATCAATTTGATCTATCGATTCCCTCAGACTTAATTAAGAGATGATTTAAGGTGCTAATGGTGCTATTGCTCATTCAATGTTGATTGTAAATGCAATACTGTATTTATTTGATGTTCTTGATACTTAGGTAATTGGACAAACTACTTACAGGGATGCCGTGAGGCCCAATTGGTCCTGGGACTCCTGAATCTCCCTTGTAACCCTGAATTGATCAAAAAAAATTACAATATAAATCATTCATCTCAAATAGATAAACAAGCTCTGTTTTGACAGATAGCCCTTATGTGGTGTGTGTGTGTGTGTGTGTGTGTGTGTGTGTGTGTGCTACTTTAGTGTGTGTGTTGTAAGTACTCACTCTATCTCCCTTCAGTCCTGCTGGCCCTGCCACACCAACTGGTCCTATCAGGCCCTTTAAGTTTAAGGACAAGACGACAATCAGTGAATGCAGACATTACAATGGGAGGATATCCAAAGGAAAGAGATTATTTAATTTCCGTCAATAGATCAACAAGCTTTCTGGAGCCCTTACGTGCCAAAAGAGGAGTTACCCAATTCTGTTTATGTTAATCATGATTAAATAATAGCCTATTGATTGATTAGGTAGTGGTGTTCTGTAGGTTACCCCACTGTGCATGTTACACCAAGCTTGTTGAGCTAAAGAATGAACAGTAACAAAAAAGGAGAAAAATATGAATGATTAGTAAAAGAGGTCAGCTGTAGCTCTCTCTCCCTGGAGAAGTCAGGATCACGACAGGAGGACCTTGCATCTCAGGCAGATAGTACAGCATGTACAGATAGTACAGCATATTGCATGACAGAGCCATACTGTCCTGTATACATATCAACATGCAGCATGAGCATCCCAGCATGCTCTCCTGGTATGACATCACAACGCCAGTTCAAAGCTTTTCACTGCTTGCATATGATCATAGGAGAATTACAACGGTATGTTTTGAAGATTTGCAATGGCATGGACTCGGACACTCAGTTTGTCATGACTTTATGCAAGTAGGCTGAATCTTGAGATCTGATTGCGTAACTCAAATGTCCTTATAGATCTTCCATTGACGTTACCCATGKAAATCTCAAGTTAGGATTCAGGCTGTAATGAACAAGTGGGACTAATTCTTGCCATTTACTACTTCAAAGCATATACYCACTGAGAGGAGAAACATCAAAGGGCCCATTTTAGGACCATGGCACGTTCCAATGCCAGACAGACATGGGACACAGTCATGTGAACATCGTCCCTATGCCAGAGCAATCCTCAAAAAATGCCTAAAAACAGAACTGTTCTCTCTGCAGACAACCAGACAGACTACAAGACAGGGCAGACAGGACAAGCATGTAGGAAAGGCAAGCAGACAGACAAGACACCAGCGCAGACAGACATGCAAGTAAGCCATGGGGGGAGCAGAATAGAGGAGGGGAGGTGGGGTAGGGGAGGAATGTGTGTTGGGTGGGTACAGGACTATCGCCACTCACCACTGGACCAGGCCTGCCGTCTAAACCATGAGCCCCCTGGACAGTGTGTAAACATTTAGAGAGCAGAGATGGAAGGTAGGTGGTGGGAGAAGGGGAGGAGGAGGTGTGGAGGGGGGAGAGGGTAAGGGGTGAGTGAGTGAAGCAGTGATTCGTGACTCAAAAACACATCCAGTTGTTGATGAAGGGTGATTGTGTTGTGATTATGTGAGAAACAGTTACTCCTTTTATAGGTGCAGTTGATTATCACTGTCAAATAATTAAGTCCTGACCTTTAAGAGTCCTGACCTTTAAGATTTAAGTGTCTATGATGATTTGCAAATTTCATGTCTTGTACCAACATTGATTAGCATATACATAATATCCCTCATCATTTCCATATAAAAGGAGTTACTGTGCCATTGACGATGTGACTAGAACATGTACTGAATATCAACAATGACCTTTGACTCCCAAGAAGTAAACCAGAAGTAAGGAAGAGACCCCCAGTGATTCATATCAAACCTATTCCTTAACATGCCACTAAATATAGAACTAAAAGAGACTACATTTACAGAATTTCAGAGAGATTATCAGAAAACTAAACAAAAGTTGGCATAATGAAGAAAATGATCATTAACTCTTTCCATCTAATAATGATAATTATTGAGTTATCTAAAAAAAAATATGACAGTGGTAATGTTTATTGTAGATTACATGTTTTAGTTTTCATATTAGTGATTTTATTGCCCTTATGTATTGGATTGCAGCAACCATCCATCCATGCACTTTGAAAACATTAATGCAACCATTGAGCAATCAAACCATCATTGGTTAGGCCTAGTTATAAAGTGACATGACAACATCAGAACAGTCATGCTGCCTGGTTCTAAGACACAAAAGCCTGAACAAAGAGTACACCCACTCTACTTTGGTTTCCAGGAGTCAAAATACAACTTATAATGGCAAAATGGTCAAAGGGATGGTCAAATTGGTGTACTTACAGGAAGCCCAAGATGACCCCTGTCCCCTTTATCGCCTTTCAAACCCGATGCTCCCTTCTCTCCCCGTATGCCTATGCCTGGCTCCCCCTAAAAGAGGCACAGAAAATACATTATTCACGTTTACTACATAGGCATTACACCAACTTACTAAAACCACTGATTTGAGAGAGTACTGACAACTACAGTTTCAAAGGATTCTGGAGGTACAGTAAGACATTACAGAGGCTACCACAATCAACTCTTACCTTTGGCCCTCCCAGTCCTTCAGTTCCCTGAGGGGTAAAAGAAACAATTCCAGTCAGGATATGTCAATCACGTCATGTAAATATGACATATTATCAGGAGGTTTAATAGATCTTTCTGAGGGCTTATATTGCCTAATAGCATGCTAACTGTAGTGTACTCACCGCAGGGCCAACTGGTCCTTGTGGCCCTGGAGGACCTGGAGGCCCATATACCTAAAGACAAACATCAGGTAACATCATCAATGCATACACTTCCTCATTAGTGGGTTCARTCTAACATCACGTCCTCTGAATCTGAACCCTCTCAAGTTCACTCAAACACGCACGGGTCATTAAAAACAATGAGATAGTGGAGGGGAGCCCTTACCATCTCTGACATTCCTCCCTTATCTCCGGACTCACCCTTCTGACCCTGAAGCATCAAGTCACATGAATACAAGGTTAACATAGGCTACTCGCATGAATAAAACCCTGCTGTACACCCAATCAGCACTGTACAGATGGATAGTATTGCGAACAGTATTTCACTGCTACCCAATGCCAGGTCAGACAATGCATACTGTATATCCAGATGCAGTCTGAGGGGCACCATTGCGTACCATTGCGCTTGGTAATCCAATGGGACCAGGAGGCCCAGAAACCCCCTTTTCACCAGTAGGGCCATCTAAACCCTACAGAACAAGGAAAGGGGTGATAGTGATTAAAATGTTGTCAGTGTGTTCAAATCAGGGATTGGTTTTGGTTAATTTCCATATCAGAGTGTCAATTAATACAAAATAGACGATTACATTTTTTAAATCAGATGTTAAAAGTTAACATTAATCTTGAATGTGCCAAAACCGCTGACCAAATATATCACATACAGTTTTTTACTTTTGTCTGGTTACCTCCAGATTCTGGCTGTAAGGGCATGAAACTGCCCGTATTGAGGGACGCAATGCTGCCCATCCTTTCTCAGTMTCTACACACACAGACGATGCTAGACAATCACACAATTTCTCACAAGCAGTTATTTAATTGTTAATAAACCCACACATAGAGTGTGTTGATATGACTAACACAAATAATCATACAAGAATGGTGAAGGAAAAGTCTCGTAGACGCTGCAGTATTTGGGATGTGTTTTGGCTGTATGGTATGAGTGTAGCCCACTCCACTGTCAGAACTGSAGTAGGTATATTACTGAAGCCTAAAGAAGGTTTCTAATTAGATAACACGAGGGTGGAACAAAGAGCTAGCTCCAGTCCCTTTCCTCTGGGAATTATTATTTTTATTTAACCTTTATTTAACTAGGCAAGTCAGTTAAGGACAAATTCTTATTTGGCCTACCCTGGCCACACCCGGACGAGGCAAGGTCAATTGTGCGCCGCCATATGGGACTCCCAATCKCGGCCAGATGTGATACAGCCTGGATACGAACCAGGGACTGTAGTGACGCCTCTTTCACTGAGATGCGGTGCCTTAGACCTCCACTCGGGAGGCCAGATGCTACTGTAGTGTTTTGGCTTTGGTGTGGGAGTGTGTGTAGTGGGGTGGATCTGGGGTTCCCCAGTTACTCACATGTGATCCAGATGGGCCCATGTCCCCCTTATCTCCTTTGGTTCCGGAGAAACCCATCAGGCCCCCCTCCCCTCTGGGACCTTCAGGGCCGGCTGGGCCAACAGGACCTGCCTCTCCAGGCTTCCCCCGAGGACCCTGACACACAAATTAGAKATTGTTGCCGTTATTGTCTTTACTTTTATCATTATTGTCATCGCCATGTTGTTGTTGATGCTGTGTTTTATCATACATGACAGGTTAACAATGCACAATTATACTGAAGAATAGACAATAAGAGGGTGATCTAACCTTCTCTCCGTCAAGACCTGAAGGGCCTGGAAGGCCAACTTCACCCTTTGTTCCTGGTGTTCCGGGGACCCCTTGAGGGCCAGGTAGTCCAGGTGGGCCCTGGATCGATAAAGAAACAGATCAGAATGACTTATTGAAAACATATGCTGTATGTCTAGTACTGTATTCATATTAGCAAACGTTGTATTGGAATTACAGTGACAAAATACAGTCAGCCTTTAAATGGTCTTTCGGACAACATGGCTGTCTTTCTGCTACAACGACCTGCATAAAGAAGGCCTATACATTTCTAATGCATCATTAACAGACTTTAGAGATGTCCACTCACCATCAAAGGTACATTCCGAATATCCTAAGGAGAAAAAACCCAATGTTAGAAGTCCTGTAACAATTTATAATACTTCATGAATCAAACAATTTACATAAGGCAGTAAATAATTGGTGATATACATTTTCATTGTTGACGATTTCTGATTTTCCTGGCTCCCCTGCTGCACCTGGAGGACCCTAAAGTTAAGGGAAAAAAATGTATACTTTATTGGTGCAAATCTCCCAAATCTCCTTTTGACATTAATGCATGCGTTAGGACAGAGCCTGCACTTACTCTTGGTCCAGCTGGGCCATCAGATCCTTCTTCCCCCTGGAGGTGATGAAAGGTATGACAGTTAGCCTCTTTCCTTTCAATTATTAACCTCAATACAGTGTTCAACACTAAAAGGATGGGATCAAACGTTACTGTAGCAAATTAGAGGATCATGTTTAGTGATCATACATTTCCTGTTGTGCAAAAATGTCAACTGAAGTTATGGAAAGTTCCCATCTTACCTTGAGACCTTGGTCGCCTTTGTCACCCTGGTAAAGAGAACACATCATTTTAAGGGGCCCCCGTGATATTATTAAACCAAGGTGTCTTTTTCTAACTATTCTACAGCCTCCATTTGGGTAGCTATAGTACCTTGAATCCTGATAGGCCTGGAAGTCCTGGTGTCCCTGGTTCTCCTTTGATGCCAGTCCCTGCTGCACTGGGTTCACCCTTGTCACCCTGCCACAGAACAGAACATGGACAGAGTTGTTATGAATGGATTATTTGTGTACCTGTTTGACATTTTACTGCATTGTTAGGAGCTAGCTAGTAACATAAGCGTTTCACTGCACCCGCTATAACATCTGCTAAACTGTGTACACAACCAATAAACTTTGATTTGATTTTGACAGTGTCATAAGTGACTGTGCAGGACAACACATTCTCTAGTGTGTAACACTGACACTGCCCCATTGACTGTGCCATTGAGTGCAGCACTGGTTGGTCTCACAGAAGACACAACGGATCTACATGGATCTAAATCACAAAGTGAATGACATGAAAACATCCAACAYCACAGCCCCTTGTCCACAGCTTTAGATCTCAACCCTTCAACACAGGCACAAACTCAAATCTGCAAAAGATCACGGCATTCTCCAACAAGAGAATGTTTTCACACGTTTGGAAACTCTCTGGAAACAGCAATGTCATGTTAGTTAATGACTTCTCTGAAATGTTCCACTGTCACATGGGACATGTTATGATGACGCCACATCACTGCACTACAAGCAGCTATAGTAAGAAAGCCATAAAAAGGCCCAGATGCTTCAGTCCATAAGTAATGCAAAGATCAAAGTACTTCTACAGAAACCAATTGGGCAGACTAACAGAGGAGAAAGCTAAAGAAGCAACTCAAGACTAATCGCAGCTTTAGTGGGTCACAAAGACAAACAATGAGAAGATAATAGACAATTGACTTGATGGAGCTCTGGTTGTTATGGGAACACTGATGATTGACAGACACAGAGCACAAACACAATGCCCATTCCAGGCCTACCCTGTAGCCCCTCTTCCCAGGAATACCAGGTGTTCCAGGGGTACCAGCTTGACCCTTTACAGTGGAAGGAAGACAGAGTTTTAGTACCCGGATAAATATCGGCCTTTACAATCTGTTAGCCACACCATTTCAAGGAAATTACCTTTCTTCCAGGAGTGCCTGGAAAACCTGTCTCTCCCTACGGTGGCCAAGATGGCACAAAGGTCAAAGGTGGGGGAAATGAGAGAAGACAGAAATAGTGAAAGTTGTTATTCAGTAAAGCTCTTTTAATCAGTAGCCATGCTACATCTTCCAAGCATTTTTCATTCATGTTGTAATAGTTTGATACAGCATAGGGCCTGTTCACATCCATGTGTTTGTCAGTTTTCTTGGAAGAACAGAATTGCCTCAGTACCAAATGCACTGGGATCAATATTTGGAAAGGCATGTTGGAGTTTGTGCATTCTATGCACGCATATAGCCGGTCTAGGTTTGTCATTCGTCAAGAGCTTCTAGCCCACCGCAAGCCAATTAACCCTAGAAATTGGTTGTTATAAATAGTAAAGGAACACATGATAGTTATTTAATTCATCTCTGTGTTTGCTCCCGTCTTCAATTGGCCAGCTTAACGAGCGGACGCACGGCGGATGATGTACGGTCACAGCTGTGACCACAGGACCCACATGGGTTTATAGCAGGCGCTTATGGAAGGTTGTGGGTGCGTCCAAAATGGCACCCTATTTCCTAAGAAGTGCACTACTTTCGACCTGGGCTATATAGAGAATAGGGTGCCATTTGGGACACATTCCGTCTCTCTCGCTTGCTTTTACTATCTCTACTTGGCTTGCTGAGACTCAAAAGCCATGTCTTAGACAGAGAGTTACGAGGGTGACTTGTAACTCTCGTAATATTTATGCCCCATTTCAAATTACTAATCATCAATGTCAAGATATGGTTCTTAAATCCAGATGCAGAACAACTATTGGACCTGGGAGAATAATTCAGAGCCAAAAAAAACATGCACTATTCATCATTGGTTTGACATGTATTTTAGGGAACATTTGGATTAGGAAATGCTTTGTCAGGCAACAATACAATCCAACAGAATACTGAGAAAGAAGGCTGGTAGTTCTTTAAGCATACAGTTTAGTGGCAGGTAACATACAGTTGAAGTCGGGAAGATTACATACGCCTTAGCCAAATACATTTAAACTCAGTTTTTCACAATCCCTGACATTTAATCCTAGTAAAAATTCCCTGTCTTAGGTCAGTTAGGATCACCACTTTATTTTAAGAATGTGAAATGTCAGAAAAATTGTAGAGAGAATGATTTATTTCAGCTTTTATTTCTTTCATCACATTCCCAGTGGATCAGAAGTTTACATACACTCAATTAGTATTCGGTAGCATTGCCTTTAAATTGTTTAATATGGGTCAAACGTTTTGGGTTGCCTTCCACAAGCTTCCCACAATAAGTTGAGTGAATTTTGGCCCATTCCTCCTAACAGAGCTGGTGTAACTGAGTCAGGTTTGTAGGCCTCCTTGCTTGCACACGCTTTTTCAGTTCTGCCCACACATTTTCTATAGGATTGAGGTCAGGGCTTTGTGATGGCCACTCCAATACTTTGACTTTGTTGTCCTTAAGCCATTTTGCCACAACTTTGGAAGTATGCTTGGGGTCATTGTACATTTGGAAGACCCATTTGCGACCAAGCTTTAACTTCCTGACTGATGTCTTGAGATGTTGCTTCAATATATCCACATAATTTTCCTGCCTCATGATGCCATCTATTTTGTGAAGTGCACCAGTCCCTCCTGCAGCAAAGCACCCACACAACATGATGCTGCCACCCCCGTGCTTCACGGTTGGGATGGTGTTCTTCGGCTTGCAAGCCTTCCCCGTTTTCCTCCAAACATAACGATGGTCATTATGGCCAAACAGCTCCATTTTTGTTTCATCAGACCAAAGGACATTTCTCCAAAAAGTACGATCTTTGTCTCCATGTGCAGTTGCAAACCGTAGTCTGGCTTTTTTATGGCGGTTTTGGAGCAGTGGCTTCTTCCTTGCTGAGCGGCTTTTCAGGTTATGTCAATATAGGACTCGTTTTACTGTGGATATAGACACTTTTGTACTTGTTTCCTCCAGCATCTTCACAAGGTCCTTTGCTATTGTTCTGGGATTGATTTGCACCTTTCGTACCAAGGTTCGTTCATCTCTAGGAGACAGAATGCGTCTCCTTCCTGAGCGGTATGCCGGCTGCGTGGTCCCATGGTGTTTATACTTGCATGCTTTTGTTTGTACAGATGAACGTGGTACCTTCAGGCGTTTGGAAATGGCTCCCAAGGATGAACCAGACTTGTGGAGGTCTACAATCATTTTTCGGAGGTCTTGGCTGATTTCTTTAGATTTTCCCATGATGTCAAGCAAAGAGGCACTGAGTTTGAAGGTAGGCCTTGAAATACATCCACAGGTACACTTCCAATTGACTCAAAWTATGTCAATTAGCCTATCAGAAGCTTCTAAAGCCATGACATAATTTTCTGTAAATTTCTGACCCACTGGAATTGTGATACAGTGAATTATAAGTGAAATAATCTGTCTGTAAACAATTGTTGGGAAAATGATTTGTGTCATGCACAAAGTAGATGTCCTAACCGACTTGCCAAAACTATAGTTTGTTAACAAGACATTTGTGGAGTGGTTGAAAAACGAGTTTGAATAACTTCAACCTAAGTGTATGTAAACTTCCGACTTCAACTGTATATAAGGTATTCTCAAAAGTATTTATAGATCAACCAGTCTGGGGAGGAACAGTCTGGAGGGAGGAAGATACTGGAGTGCCCCAATTATTTCATCTCAGATACACTGTCTGGTTTAGGACAAGGGTCAAAGGTCAGGGGCTACTTTCACATGGTGGACTACCTTCAACACTTGTTTCCCAGGCATTCCTGGCATACCAAAGTCCTTCTAAGAGATCACATTGATTATCAATAACTACAGTCACAGCAGTCAAACGAGATGCGGGACAACACACAAAAGTAGTGCATGTGTTAGGGTTGACGAAACACACTGAAGCTCAAATGAAACATACTAATTGGAAGCACATCAACCAAACAAAACATACTTATTTGTTTGCCATGTCATGTTTTAAAGTAATGAAAACAAATTATCAATGTCCATGACCAAGATCCTTAAGAATAAACCGGATTACATAAACAAATAAGAACAGAGACACAGGGAGGAGTGATAGAACGTCCCTGGCGGAGACAGCAAAGGCGGCAGTCTGACTCCTAAGGGTCTGACAAAGGGGCAGGTGGCATCGCCCAACTTGGCAACCCCTAAACTCCTCTCCCCCTCCTGACCGACAGACACACAGCAAGTGCATTTCTGCTGGAGCCTCTGACAGGTGCTGTGGTTAGGGCTCACCATGGAGGGAGGGTGAGGGTGGTACGTTGTAGACTGCTGACTGTACTGGAGCCAGAGCCCGGCCCCGCAGCCACAGCCTGCCCAGCTGCCCCATGAATGCTTTCACACCAACCTGTCAGGGGATCGAAACATGGGGATAGAGTGTCCGTCCGTTTCTGGGAAGATGAAAGCGCCGGGCGGGCCTCCTGTCCAGAAGCCTGACCAGGGTGGGATCAGGGCAGGTGAGCGGTGACGGCTCTAATCACATGGAGGGGCCCTCAGGGGCCCCCAGCAAACACAGCACAGAAACAGGAAGCTTTGATCTCCTGCTTCTCCAATCAGCTCACACCATTCGTCCTATCTACTTAGCTATCCCTTCCCGTCACCGTCACTCCCCACCCCCTGGTTCTATTTTCACACCGGTGTGTGTGTATGATACTCTATGGGCGTAATCTGTCGACTGACATGCCTGCTGCTTGATTTATCAATACGCTAATCTCTTCATTGAAACGACGCGGACATGGCCTTTCCAGTTCAGAGGAAATGCCCTGAGGGTAACAGGGGAATAGATTCATCATCTGTTCAAAACAAAATGTAATGATCCCTCTGATACACCAGTAAAGAGGGCATAAACAGTGTGAGATACTGTAAGATGGCCTTAAAATGGCCACCGCAGCTACAAGCACTGCCAGAGTGGATCTGAGGCAAGTGAAAGGAATAATAGCACTAGGTAGGTGAATAGAGAGGCCTACTTTCTGTCTTCCTCTCAGTTCTAATGTGCTTTCCAGCTGTGTTGGTCTAGGGCTCTCTGATTTCGAGGGAGAGTGAGGGTAGAGGAAGGGAAGATCCCCATTCAGTCAATCAGACAGACAGTCTGTGTCTGAAACGCTAGGCTTGGCAAAGCCTACATCCCCTAACACCTCTTCCCCCTCTGTGTTCTTAGCACCACTGTCACCTTATCCTGTCTCTGGGTCTCTGTCGTCTGCTTACCCTGACAGGAGCGGCTCAGAGTGCCCACACAGCTCTGACCCAAGGGAGAAATGAAAAGCCGGCTTTTCTAACAGTCTAACAGGCTCATTAAATCAACCGGCCCTCCAGACCGGGGGAGAGACATCCGTCATTACAGGGCTAATGGCGAACCACTGTACAGTAATGGTGAGCTAGCCATTATGAAGGCGGAGCAGAGGAGAGCAGAGGAGGAGGTCTATGGCTGTCCCGTCTACTTCCTCTATGTCTAGCCTGGCGTCTGTAGCCTGGCGTCTGTAGCCTGGCGTCTGTAGCCTGGCGTCTGTAGCCTGGCGTCTGTAGCCTGGCGTCTGTAGCCTGGCGTGTAGCCTGGCGTCTGTAGCCTGCTGAGTGAGGGCCTTGAGAGATATATAGCTCGGTCAGACTTGTGGTCGGCACCATGTGGACATTAACGACGATGGCCCATGCCACAAACCTTTACCTGTTCTTTTTATTACAATCTGGTTGTACAATACAGTAAGCCTGATCCAACATTGTGAGTACAAATATAGAACAAAGTTCCCCTGGGCAGAGGCAAACCCCATATCCTAAGGTGAATCTAGTGCAGCTTTGAAGTGTTTGCCTGCAAAAGCACTTTCTCTTTAGTATAAAACAAATCAAGCCATTCCTCTCACAACCCCACTGTTGCTGTGGATACCGTGTCTCTGCTAAAAGCACCCTTCCTTGAAGTGTTTTTCCCTCTCTTTCCCAATCTCTCCATCTGTGGAGTCTAATGGGGGAAACACACGCCGTCTGCTACTGCTATGTCGGGCATCTCGGGACGAGGAAGCGGGAATGTTCACCATGGAAACGGGTCGGACTTAAAGTACGGCAGGGAGCTGATAGGTAAGAAAACAAGTGGCCGTACTACATCAGTCGGTCACGTCACATAGAGGCCAGTGTCTATGAGAGACTGAGTCAAAGGACTGAGAAGGCCTGGGGGCCACATGTGTTCAAATCCCATAGGGGAATGGCTGGATGAGAGCAGCCCAGTTTTTGTTGTTGAAGCATTGAGGTCTGTAGCAATGGGCAAAACAGACGCATTTCTTCTGGAAGGCTCCTTCCACCCAACATGTGGCGCCTTCTCTGACAAGGCGTTTTTCATTCTAGGATTGTTTGGTCTGTTTCTTTGATTGCACGACATGATGTATAAGATCAATCATCCGATGCACATTTGCCCACATATTGTGATGACTGAAATAAACGTTTGCCTTCTGATTTAAGAAAGCATCAATGGTAAGATAATTTAAAGACGATTTGCAATTTCAACAGCACAAACTCTATTAGGGTAAGTATCTTAAACAAGCAATAACAAACTCAAGTCAGACATCCACAGTGATCAAATTCTCTTTAAAGTGCTTGCATTCGATATCTTGCCATGCGAGGTGATATTGACGAAAATAACTTCTCAAGATGCCACACTCCACATATGGCTTCCATTATACTGTACCTTTCCTCCTGTCTTCCCTTCATCTCCCTACAGTGTGGATGGTGACATCATCAGAAGGAAGACATGGGCAAAGCAATCATGCTATTTCAAATAGAGGAAATCAAAAGACAACCAATGGTACCAAGGGAAATAAGTATTCCACTCATCAGCATCTAAGCCTCTGGGATCTGAGGCCTGTCATGGTGGTCCCTTGACTGAAGGGGGAGGTGAATATTCCACCCGACTAACCAGGAGGGAATTACACAGGACAAGGCCGCGCCACTTGGGCTTTTTGAACTGGGATGATATCTCGACCAGACTCATGAACCAGCCCAGGATTTGTCTATGTCTACAGATAAAGACTCCCGGTTTACATTAGATATTAACAACTTGTCTGCTGCACACCCATTACCACATGTTTTCACTGGGAGGTTCCTCTCCTATGAGGCTTTTCGTGAGATAATTCAACCCATTCATGAAAATATATTAACGGACCAAAGCCAGTGGTGTGTGGTCTCTGGGGTGCATTTGTGCTTCAGCAGGTGTCGGCTAAACAATAAGCTGCCAGAACTCCCACATTGTGTTTTTGACAGTCAGAGAAATTCACATTGAGCCTGTGAGACACCATTGCTCATACTACCTATCTAACCAACAACACACAGAGAGAGAGGGTGAGATATAATAAGGCTCTTACCTTCAGCCCGAGGTCTCCCTTCAGTCCCTACGGAAGGAGAGATAAACACAAAACTGTTACATATTATAAATGATTCCTTTGATTTCTTTTTCAATACATGAAAATACAGCTAGTCGAAGTAGAGAGGAAGACCCTCTCCTTCTGCCTCTGTAAATGTAGTTGCACTCCTGTAGAATACCACCAGATGGTGCAATACACTCTGAAAGCAGTGGACTTGTGAACAAACGTTTGTTGCAGCCACAGAAAGGTATTGGACCTACGTAAGAACAGGGTGCAGTGGGGACATGGGAGAGTTTGTATTTCAATGCCTTCACATTTCACTACCTCAAACACCTCGCAACATCTAAAGTGCAATACTAACTTTCAAAAGGGGTGAAATTCTCCTCATAAGAACATGGACATGACCTTAGTCTTGGTCGTCCTCCGGGTAACCTACTGTAGGGTTGACCAACCTCCTCATACCCCGGACCGAGCTTTTTGAGGCTCTGTCATGGGAAAACAGTGAGACTGAGGAAAGCTGGAGTTTACAAGGCTATAACATAACCAGGAGCTTGGAGCTGTAGGTTCTTCCAGAGTTCCCCAAAATAGGGGTCAAACACAAGTCCTTAAATGGCAATTGTCATACAGAAATATCTATTTTACAAACTCACCCAGTTTGAATCAAACTTTCAATATCTCACTTGAGGTAGTGTACTAATGACTTTGAGCATGGATCATAGAGGGGCTGTGGTTTGCTGACAGCCAAACAGTTTGACATTGCCCAGATGGCTAAGACGTTTAACCTGCTCTAGAGGCTCGTGTGGATGTGACCCCGTTTTGTTGGTGGATGTGAGAGCCATGCAGGCTGTTGCGGTCTCTCTCCCTCAATCCCTCTTTTTTTCTCCCCCCCCCCCCTCTCTCTGTGCAGTCACACTGTGTGCTGGCTGAGCACAGCTCAGTGAAGGGCAGAGGCTGTGAGAGTGAGCCCTCCAGAGGAAGTCCATTAAGCCATGGAAAAGTGGAGAAGGACAGGCACGTGGAGAGTTTAAGAGGCACGGCTCTCTCTGACCCCCACAGTACTTCAAAGCCAAGGGTAGCTACGACAGCAGCCCAGTGGGAGAGAGTGTGTGTGTGTTTGTGTGAGAAGAATGCTCCCTTTACCAATGATGGTATGAGACTGTGTCCATCCCTGGATTTCCTATACAGTACAGTATAATACTAAAGGAAATTGTGAGAGCAGAGGGAGAAAGAGCCCATGTTTAGTGGGGAGAAAGGCTACAGTTGGGCCTGGGTATATAAATAGAATTAACTGTGAGTAGTGTAAGCGCTTAATACAAAACCTGGGCTATTTCAGTGATGCAGGAAGTACACTGAGGTACAGGAATGGTGGCATGCTGATTTCTGGTCCTGCTGATAGTGTGGTCAGTGGAACACGTGAAATGAGACTGATCAACAGGTAATAATGTTCATAAAAATACCTTGGGGCCTTCAGGACCAGCAGTGCCAACATCACCCTATGGAAGAAAGACACAGAGGTCAAACGGAGAGACACAGAATGAGAAAGAAGAGGGTGAAAATGAATGAATGAAAAGGTAACCAGATGCAGAACTGCAGACGACAGCAAGACAGATAGGCCACAATGATTTGTACAATCCACCTTTCAGCAACTGGATTTCCTTCTGCTAGAGAACACAGCCCATTGGCGATCGGTACATTCATTGTATGAATGTAGCCATTCTGACAAGCAGCAAACAGAGTGTTTTTTAATCAAGTCGTGGGATGATTAAAGGAAATATCTTCCTTCTGGTTGTGCCTTAATCCCAGCAGGTGCTTGATAATAAATACAAAATAATTCCACTACTAAAGGAAAAATAGACAGTCCTTACTTTTCCTCTATCGTGAAATACCTTTAAATCATGCAAGGCACAATTTGTGAGTTTCTAGAGACCACAAATTCCAATTGAACTATGTGTTTAAGCTAAAATTGAGATCCAAAACCTACCTTTATTCCTGGCATGCCTGGCTCACCCTAAAATGACAAAAAGGTTCATATAAAGTCACTGTAACAAACAGCACATGTATAGTAGACACGCCTCCTCTTTCATTACATGGATGGGTCAACAAAAGAGTAAGCACTACCTAATTCAATTTGGGGAGTTCAAAGACTGGTTTACAACCAGATGGCCATATCTTGCCACAGTCCAGTTGAGGGAAAGTATTCCTTGTTGTGAAAGCCAATCAAAAGATACAGTGCATACTTCTTTCAACTTCTGGCTGTGATATGAACTTGGTTTAGTTTTTTATGGAGAAATTGGTTGGGCGAGCTGCTTTAAAAAAAGCCCTTCCTGTCTGTTTCCATGCTTCACAATCTAAATTCCCCATTCTTAATAATCCATGGCAATAAACAGGAGAAATATAGTCCTCTAGTCCAATAGCAACACAGAGAACACGAATACACACCCTGTAGGCTTCCCAACATGAACATCAGATACAGAATGACTGGAAGCTACACGTGACAATCGAGAGATATGGGCCAATCACGGACCATTTGCGTTTCATACGTGCAGCTATATGTAGTGGTAATACGTGTCCATTTGTATGTAGTTTATGTATAAGGGTGTTGATTATGGAGAATAAAAATGACGTTTACCTTCATCCCTGGTAGGAGCTGGAGAAAATGGGAAAGGATGTCAATACCAAATTTCCATTAGGAAAATACATAGCAAGAGGCATAAACCAAACTCACCCTTGGATCTTTTCCAGGTTTTCCTGGTTCACCGGGTTTACCCTACATCAGATTAAGCAAAAATATACATCACCGATACAATCATTTTCTGGCCAAACACTCATAGCATTTCCACTTCCATGGCCATAGCCTTTGCCTCAATACAGTCACTGGTCCAGTCCTGATGGTGGTGGTCAGCTGGCTGAGGGGACTCACCGGTGGTCCACTTGCACCGTTCAGTCCGGGGGTCCCTGAGGTCCCTGGGGGGCCGGGAGGTCCTGGTGGGCCCTGAGCTCCAGGCTCACCCTGCTGAGAGACCTACAGTTACCATCTGCTACGTGATGCTAGGCCATGCCAACACAACACATCAAAGCACTCCACATACTGGGAGTTTTATGGCGGGCAATATTAGCAAGAATCTAGACTTATAGGGTGTTTCTTTTCATTAGGCGCCATGTTTGGAGAGAATACCACTTTGAAATCAAATTAGGATATATTTGTGTTTTTGTGTGCTTCAAATCGTTTATCCTGTCAAAACCAGTTTGTGTTTTCAACAGTACCAACGCATTGAAATAAAAAAGGCACAAGCTGTCTTTTCTGTAGCATCTTACAATCTCTAAGTGACGTGTTAACTTCAAGGCACCAAAAGCGCCAACTGATCTCTCTTTAGTGTCACTCTGAGGAAACTCAACTGTGAGCCAGGGGGAATTAACTAACACAAAATAGAAGACTAAACAAAATCAAGACGAACACATACGAAGAGGAAAGAGGTCTACACCTCAACTAACCATGTCTTGATATTCCAATGTCTAGACATGGTTTTACGATCCCATTGATTATGTCTCAAACATCTACTTTCTTTATTTGACCAAACTCAGAAAATATACTTTTTTAGAAATGTATTTATTGTCTTACACACTAAGACCATATCTCTCAATATCTCCAAGGTCATTTACGTTTTATACAAAGGACTGTCTAGATATGACATTAAAAAAATACGCAAACATATTATTTATTACTGTACATGTGGTTTAACTTTAGAAACTTCATAATACACTATATTGGCCTTGAATTTAAACACTTCCTAATCACTGTGGAGTAGTCTACACCGTGTTTACAAGGAGCACATCTTTGGCTCAAGCTGAGCTTCTGTGACCAGGCATGACATCAAGGCTCAGATAACCCAGAACACATCCATCAACAATACATCCATATTTGATCAATTCCATGCAGGACGGATGTGTCTAGCTATGATTTATGATCCAGGTGTACTTCCATTAAATTAACACATTCGTTAGGCTGATTCCAGGGGCTCGTTTTAAAAAGCAGAGCCAATTCTGCCTGGGTCTGAGTGGTATTTCCCCTCTACGTCTTTAGTGTTGGATCTACCACAGTGTGTAGCATTGTCTCCAAACAAGCTATTCCATCCTGGCACAGAGAGACTGCACACCGGGGGAAACAAGATGGAGGAGAGATGCCAACAGAGGTCCACCTGTGCCAGGGGCCCTCTTTCTAACAGAGCAGGCTGGGCCCTGGGCACAGGAAGGGACACTGAGGTCCTTTCAGAGGATTGGAGACTCACTTCCTGCCAGAAAAATGACTTTTCTTTCCTGTTCTTTTCATATCTTTGATAAGGTTAGGGAGATCATAGAAGCTAGGCTTTTTATGTTTGCCTAAAAAAAATCATTTTCCCCACAGAAAAGCAGGATTCGTTGGACCAAGTAACTAGACAAGTTGGGATTTATTTTACATTTCATTCACCTTAATGGAATTTAAATTGGCCTTGAAGCCTGGGGCATTTACATAATCCACTTCATATACCCTCTATGGTCACGAATATGCTCAAAGTAAATAGTATTGATTTGTTTATTTTGGGGATTCCAACTGTATCTACCAAGAGTATCTCGGACACTATCCTT
Organism: Salvelinus sp. IW2-2015; assembly: GCF_002910315.2. Lineage (NCBI taxonomy): Eukaryota > Metazoa > Chordata > Actinopteri > Salmoniformes > Salmonidae > Salvelinus > Salvelinus sp. IW2-2015. The sequence continues at coordinate 10,900,840 of NC_036865.1, forward strand.
GTCCTCTTATCACAGAATTCAGGTTTGAGACAACCAGGTGCCATAGAGGGTTAACAGAGGATTACAGGGGGTTTGGCGGAGGTCGACGGCGGTTGGCATCCAGAGAAAGGCAGAAAGGGGCCGGTAGAGACAGAGAGAAATGTACCTTGAGGCGCTTTAGGATTAGAGGGTTTATTTGGGGCATGTTGCGCACGGTGATGGGCAACATCTGCTGAGGTCACCAAAGCACAGGTGGCCAGCGGTGTAAGAAAGTCACAGGGCAACAAGTTCACCGGGAGGCCAGGGAAAGGAAACAGGGCAGAATGAGAAGGGGAGGGGGTTTGGGAAGGGAAGGGAAGAAGAAGGAGAGAAATAGAAACAAAACATGAGCGTGAACAGCAAGAAAATGGCAAGGCGGGGAGAGAGGAGCTGGAAGAGAAAGAGAGAAGTAACGAAGTAACAACAGTGCAAATTAGGGCCAGGAGTTGGTGTCAAAAGGGAGTGTGTGATGTGCCTCGATGGTCAGATTGGATACTGATACCACGATATACACTACCTTACTTCAGGTCAAATACTGTACAACATGGTAATTGATCAGATAAAATGCTGCCAGTTTAAGCAATAAGCAGCCCCATTGGGTGTTTGTATAAGAGCAGCAGTTTAGTTATTTAGACATCAATCTCCCAGATCAACTGTACTCCTGCCCCCTGTCATGTTGTAGCTGAGTGGAGATCAGGTAGGATTCAGTCTTGCCACAAAGAGAGTACAGACTTACTGTGGCCAATCCTCCAACACAGGGCTGTACAATACGTCGCTCTGTTGAGATTCACCAGCATTATCAAGTACAGCTTTAAAGAGGGAACAATACGTGCGGTCCATTGCTTTCTCCATTCAAATATAGCAGAACCTGATCTGTACAACTTGACTACTTTTAACAGAGTATATATTTCAAACTTGATGGAAGGCATATTTCGTTTTTTATTTTTTAAAGTTGTCCCCACCTTTTTAATATCAAAATCACCATATTATCTGAAGTTGCCAAAGCAATGTTTCCGTGTCAAAGACGTTTGAAACTAATTTAACATTGATCAAGAAAAATGATATGCTGAGGTATCAATGAGGAAATATGTACAATATGTGATTATTGATAAGTAGAGACAGGGACCATTGCAGGAGCTATCCACCATACACACCCACATGCCGTAAGTTGCACCACCTTAAATTTCCCCCCAAAATAGATGTAAAATGCGGCACGACTGGGACACAGTTTTGTGGGTCACCCACAAACGTCAGAGCCTGACTGGAAATTACAGCAGCCCGGGTATTCACCCGAAGATCCTGTACAAAGAGGCCTTACACCCACATGGGCCACACACCCACATATAATAACTGTTGATATCTACGTCTCACCCTAAACCCCCCCCCCCCCCCCCCCAGGTCCCCCTGTAGGACAAGGAGGACCTAAGTGGAACCACCCGCTGGCAGGGACCTCCCATGCAGTGTGTGTGCCGGGGGCCCCCGAGACGTTTATAAAAACAATCCAATGCACGCACAGTATGGCGGGGCACCAGCACAGGTTGAAGGTTTTAAACAACCCCCTCTGACCTTCTCCCTCTCAACTACACATTCTCTGCTATACTTGTTTATTTAGCCTAAACACATTGCAGAGTATATCAAATAAGCATTATTTTCCACATGCTTTGAGTTGTTGTCATGAGCTCTTTGATTCTTACAGTATGCTTTACTGGGGAAACAAGAGACTTTACAGAAGGCATTACATAATGGGAGGTTGAATTACATTGGAAATGGACTTAGCTATCTGAACAATCCCTAAGCACACAGGAGAGTATTTTTCTTGGCACCCCCACACATAGACCTTTATCACGTAGTGTGTGCTCCAGCAGGCTACCAGTAATTGCCTTGTTTTCACTCAAACAGCCAAGCCCCTGAGAGAAGGCCTGATTTGCATAATGGGGCTGCCTTCCTCTAACAGTATGTGCTGCCCATCAGACTCATTTGTCTTGCCTCTTTTTTTGTACACACTCTGCCATTACAGTGCAGACCCCACAATTAACTCTGTTTATGTCTGTACCTGTGAAGAGAACAATGTTATTTGCTACAGAGAACACATCACAGAGACTCCAACTCTGCATACAATTACATTTTAGCACCATCCACTGCGGCGCTACGGTAAGCGATCGCTGAGGGGCAATTCTTCCAGCAACAAAATGATTACAGTTTAGTATGGTCATCTAGAGTCACTCTATAAACATTCCATGGTATACATTAATTAATATGAGATGATTCATTTACCCTGTGACTGTAGTCTCCACATACGCCCTAGAGAGAGAGATGGATACTGAGTTAGAGACTCCCCATTCAAARGAAAAACCTTGTCATTTTGTAATAAACACTTTTATGTTGGCTGACATTCATTTATACCACTAACATTATGGGTGAATATAGCTCTCGCAGCTTCAGAAAATGTCACTGAAAAACTCACCTTTTCCCCTTTCTGACCAGATTCACCCTAGTAGGTAAACAGAGGTGAAGAAGGAGAMAGGAATGAGTGAAGAGAACAGATCATTGTGAAGAGAGACAGACACATTCATCAACTAATGTCAAATAACAGAGAAGCTGTCAAAACCTGAAAGGAAAAAAAACTTACTGGAACTCCTTTGGGACCACGTTGACCCTAAAAAGTAATAAACAGTATGTCAATCAACAGATTAAAACCATGTAAAAACYTAATGTTATCAAACTGTCAACATTTTATAAGTGCAACCTTTCATTTCACTGTACAATGCATGTGATAAAAGAGGATAAATGGACACGAGGAGAATTCAACGAGATCCAACAGGCACACCAACCAAAGGGCTGCACCAACCACTTGTCATAGCCTGCTCTGCTCCGTTTGACTACACATCAAGGCCTGGGGAGAGCTGTCTAACATCTGTCAGTGGCGCAGGACTAGTTGATAAATGAACCCAGGGAAAGTGCACAGTTGGACACATCAAGCACACTCCATGACCGTGACCCTGGCGCATAGGAGTTCCATAAAGCCATTGTGGAGACTGGAAAGACATAATTTATGCATTTAACAGACTGGCCTTCGGTACCCTTTAAAATATTGTTTGACAGTTTTTGGGAGTGTGGGAGGAGAGGAAAAGTAGCTAATTAAATTAACATTAATCAACATTGAACATTAACCAACCACTTGGAACCGGACAGGCATGCCATTTGTGTTGGCCTAGGCCGGCTCCCTGCATGTGAGCTTCTGTAGGAAGGCAGCACTCCAAACACGCTCCGAGCGAAAGACAGCCGACGTGAATAACCCCTAATAAAACAAAGCCCCCTCATGATAACTCTCCAAGTCCAACAAAGAGTAATGGATTTCTAACAGAGACACAAAGGCCCCTAAAACCGGCAGCTGGCCTGATAAAAGCCAGACCGCTGGCCTGGAGGACCAGACGTAGAAACAGCTTCCAAGGGCACCACAACCATCGTCCAAGAAGAATATAGTCTTTAGGTGAACTGGTTTTTACCTCCATTTAAAAATGAGATTGGAGAGAAAGGTGATCAATAAAAGTGTGATTCAACCTCCAAGAGGAGATGTGTCCAGCGGTCACAGGGCTGGAGGTGAAGGGGTACGGGACGTTCAACAGTCATTGTGTCTCATTCAGAAGCCTCACAGAGAGCTCCACAGGATTCATGTGGGCCTATAACGATGTCAGAGTAATGGGATAAATCTTCTGTATCCCCTGACACCTCAGTGGAGAAATGTGTATGTCTCTGAAGTCTAAATAAGTCATTTTTGAGTGATCCTTTTGGAGAGGAGATTTTTATGGTTAGCCTTTTATGCGCCAATTGATGGTTTCTGTGGTCTGCCTGTTTTATTTGTGGTTCTTTTATACTGTATATTTAGAGGTGCATTTAAGTGATTCCCAAGAATTTGACTCTCGAAGAATTGGAATCACCATATGCATGAAATGCACAAGTCAAACGATTGTTTGCCTTTGCTCCTTTGTGCTTTATCTCGGTCAGTTTTACCTCCAGTCTGATTGAGAACCCGAGAGTGGATTACAGCTGAAAACCCCATCTAGTTAAATACGGCCAGACATTCTCCCTGTCACTTAAAACAGGCAGCCCACTGCTATCCCATTACTCTCCCCCAAAAATATCAGACCACAACAGTGTTTTCCCAATGGATTTAGTGGCTACACTTAGGGCACAAGGTAAACAACCTGCTATGAGGTTCACCTGGATAACAAATGGTGCTTAAGCAGAATTTACCGACGTGCACGTTTATGGTGATCACATTCGTAAGGCATTCAAAACGCATAAAGACTGTGTTTGTGTCCTTTGGGAGTACAGGAGTGTATCTCTACACCACAGACTGTACTGTTTCACATGAACTSCAGAACTGTGTTGTAAAATGATGCTTACCAAGTCTCCTTTCAAGCCATTCTGCCCCTGTGTGAGCATAAAAGAGTGAACGCATGTGGTAAAAGAATCAAATCGATTTCTACAGCGCCGTCTCTTTGAATTTCTRGGGGAAACTTTTTTGAGATATAAATAACACTATAACCTCCGTCCTATAATAACAATAATGATACTAATAGAGATTTTATTACAATAATGACCCTAATCATTATTAACTTAATTATCCTCATCATCATCATAAGGTGGTGGATTCTAGGCTCTTAAAGTACTTCAATTACTCAATTATTCAACATTTGTCAGAAATGGGGCGAAACTCACGGGCTTGCCGTCCAACCCAATCGGACCCTAGGATCAAAAAGAGGGGAAGACATTTCAACGCAGGTTATAAGCAGTTATAACGCACATGGCTGCACAGACCATGGCACTGACATGAACCTACTTATGGAAGGGAAGAGAGGTATTTCCAGGTCAAGACAAAATGGACAATAGAGCATGTTTTGTTTTCAAACTTGACACAAAATTAAAAACAAGCACGTTAAAACGTAGAGAGCTTGGAACTACAAGGTTCTGCATTTTTGTCAAAATAGAGTTYTTGACATAGCCTTGTCCTGTTCAATATTCTCTACCTATATAGTCCTCTAAATACCCCAATTCATGTGGATAAGTTCAAAATAACACAACAGAAAAATTGCTGACACCATTCAAACCTTATTGCAGATAGAACCTTATAGTCCTAAACTCTCGACATAAAGAGCAAGCTTTGCTATTGGACATGGTGCTATTCCTGATTAGGAGGCATAAAGGAGACAGTAGACTGGCTGTWGATTTGAATAAAACAAGACCAATAATCKAGGCACTTATYCACTTAACCAGCCAMGGAATCTCGGTTAACCCAAAAGTAAAATCTCAAGTAATTTGGTCAACTTCGTGTTTACGCAGAATCTGCTCACAGGAGATTACCAGCCATGAAACATCTTACTTCTAACGTTTTGACATTTGGGAGCTTCGACTATATAATAAAGCTCCACTTGCAAAATAGTAACCTAACATTAAAACACAGATTTTAAAGACTTAAAGACTGGGGAAGCTGCAAAGTCTTACCGGGAAGCCTGGGAAGCCTCTTGTTCCTGGCTGTCCCTAAAGTGAATCAGAAATAGATGTTGAGTTAGAGGGATTCTTTTTCTGCTGGAAGATTGAGGTGAAAATCTGGTGAAAGAGGGTCAGCGTGAGAGGGTGCCATTTTTCTCTTCCATAGTAATACATTTGGGCAGAGCTGTAATTGACCTTGACAGGGGGAGTGCTACCGCAGACTACCGGGAGAGCCTCCTGTGGGAGTTGTGGAGGGAAAACCAACTGACTCTCAAAACAAAAGGAAATAAGAGGAAGAAACCCAACACTGAAAAGTCTTAGAATAATGAAAGAAACAAAGGATGGRGCTTTCTGATCGAATCAAGACCGACTGCGAAAGAGAAAAAGCCAAACAAACTGAATCAGTAAATGTCAATAATGATTCATGAAAATGCTTGGTTGAAGACATTCTGCACTAGGTGTGGATATGCTACCCGGCCTGTGGGACTAGAGGAAGCCATTCAATATCCCAAGAAAAAGAGAGGGGGGCAGTAAAGACAAACTGGGAGAAAATTACAAAGAAGAGGTGAACTTTCCTAATGAAACAGACTATATGTCTGAGACCAGACTAGTTATATGAGGCTATGCATGTTTTTCCTCCGAAAGGGATTGTCTGTTTTGGAAAGACATTGAAGGACATGGCTTATTACATGCTTTGCACATGAACCTTACAGACAATCTAGAACACTGATAAAAAAAACAATTCACAATATGGAACAATTTTTTTGCAATCTTGCTGTTGTTCTGTGCTTGAACTTGCAAAAAGTGTTGAGCTGTATGTATGCTCAACTGACTTCATCATTGGTTTATCAAGAGTAACCTATCACATCTAGTTTTATTTATTCATCCTGGTGCTTTTCATTGACTACAGCTCAGCCTTCAACACCACAGTACCCTCCAAGCTCATCAATAAGCTCAGGGMCCCGGTMCTGAACCCCTCCCTGTGCAACTGGGTCCTAGACTATCTGATGGGCCGACTCCAGGTGGTGAAGGTAGGCAACAACACCTCCGCTACGCTGATCCTCAACACAGGGCCCCACAAGTGTATGTGCTCAGCTCCCTCCTGTACTCCCTGTTCACCCATGACTGCGTGGCTATGCACTTCTCCAGCTCAATCATCAAGTTTGCAGACGACACAACAGTGGTGGGCCTGATTACCAACAACGACGAGACAGCCTACAGGGAGGACATGAGAGCCCTGGCAGAGGAAAATAACATCTCCCTCAACATCAACAAAACGAAAGAGCTGATTTTGGACTACAGGAAACAGCAGAGAGAGCACGCCCCCATCCACATTGATGGGGCCGCAGGGGAGAGGGTCAAAAGATTCAACTTCACTGAGGACCTGAAATGGTCCCTCCACACTGTGGTGAAGAAGGCGCACAAGCAAACTRTCACAAACTTCTACAGCTGCACCATCGAGAGCATTCTGTTGGGTTGTATCACCGCCTGGTACGGCAACTGCATCGGCCACAACCGCAGGGCTCTCCAGAGGGTGATGCAGTTAGCCTAACGCATCACCGGGGGCACACTGCCTGCCCTCTAGGACATCTAAGGCACCTGGCATCACATGAAGGCCAAGAAAATACAATTTGATTTGAAGATCATCAAGGACCTCAGCTACCCGATCCACGGCCTGTTCCCCATGCTACCATCTAGAAGGCGGGGACAGTACAGGTTCATCAAAGCTGGTACCGAGAGACTGAAAAATAGCTTCCATCTCTAGACCATCAGACTGTTAAGTTAAACAGTCATCACTACCCGTCTACCACCCGGTACTCTACTCTGCACCTTAGAGACTGCTGTCCTACGTACATAGAGTRATTGAACAKTGCTCACTTTAAAAATGTTWCATAACATTTATTGTTCTGAAATCATTTCTGTAGTTAGAAACAGATAAAATTAGCAGTCCTACAACATTATTTTGATCTCTGAAAATTTAAGCTAATTGATTACTCACTTTATATACTGTATACAGTGCCCTCCGTAATTATTGGGACAGCGAAGAATTTTCTATTCTTTTGGCTCTATGCTTCAAAACTTTGGATTTGAAATCAAGCAATGACTATGAGGTTAAAGTGCGGACTGTCAGCTTTTATTTGCGTGTATTTTGAACCATATCATGTGAACCGTTTAGAAATTACAGCACTTTTTGCACATAGTCCCCCCATTTTAGGTGAGCAAAAGTATTGGGACAAATTCAGTTATATGTGTATAAAGTAGTAAAAAGTTATGTATTTGGTCCCATATTCCTTGCACACAATGACAACTTGTGATTCTACACATTTGTTGGATGCTGTTTGTTTTGGTTGTGTTTCAGATTATTTTGTGTCCAATAGAAATGAATGGTAAATAATGTATTGTGTCATTTTGGAGTCACCTTTATTGTAAATAAGAATATAATATGTTTTTAAACCCTTCTACATTAATGTGGATGCCACCATGACTAAGGATAGTCCTGAATGAATCGTGAATAATGATGAGTCAGAAAGTTAGACGCACAAATTTCATTCCCACCAAAAAAGTATGTTATTGTAATGCTGAGAGGTTAGCATGTCTTTGGGGTATGACATATGTGCGTCTGTAAGTTTCTGATTCGTCATTATTCACAATTAATTCAGGACTATCCGTAATCATGGTGGCATCCACAGTAAACTAAAAATGGGGGGACTATGTACAAAAAGCACTGTAATTTCTAAACGGCTCAACCAATATGGATGGAAATACCCTCAAATTAAAGCTGACAGTCTGCACTTTAACCCTATCATCATTACATCCCAATCAAACGTGCTGGAGTACAGAGCCAATACAAATATGTCACTGTTCCAATACTTTGTAGCTCACTGTACATTTTGTATTCTCGACATAGCTCATCCTACATATCTACTGCTGTGCATACCTTTTTCTTACTTATTTATTGTCCATACTGTCTATACACACCACATGTTTATATTCAGGACTCTGATATTTCTTAATTTTTTGTTCCTGCTTAATTTTTTCTTCTTTTAAAACTTTCTTGGGATTATTTGTGTTTCAGTATTGTACTGTTAGACATTTCCTGCACTATTGGTGCTAGAAATGCAAGCTTTTTGCTGCGCCTTTAACATCTGCTCATCTGTGTACGCGACAAATAAACTTTGATTTTATTTGATTTAGTAAGGATACAGCTACTGAGATTACACATTTGATTTAACTTTGAGGGCTAATTCCAGATGTGGACAACATATCTTAACATACGCTACGGTAGACCAGTCAATATGACAATTGTATGTATTCCATTAACATAGAGAATGAATCTGATACAACTGCATGGGTCCTTTCCCTTTGTTTCCCTATGGTCAGGTTGCAGTAGAACAAGGTCTTGTCTAGTCATCTGTGAAATGACAGTGTGCAGGACACGGGCAGATAACAGGCTGCCTGGCTACCCATCCACATCGCTCTGGCCAACTAATGTTTCTTCTCCCCGATGAGTCTGTATTTGCCTCCCTCCCTGACGATTTCTAGAATGCGAACACATTCTGACCATTCTGATTGGTCCCAGAAACCAATGAGTTGGGCCAGAACCAGCCTACGTGACGATGTTATCAACTTTGATACTCCGATTGGTTACAGACGAACCAATCGCGAATGAGTTTGTTTTGTACAATGCCGCTCATTTTGAAGTCACAAAAACAACTTCTAGGATGGCAGTTTCAGACTGAAGTTTCAGTAGTTTCAGACTTCGCCACCAAATCCACTCCCTTTCCTAAGGTCAAGAGTGAGTCTCTCATATCGACCTCACCTGCTATGGGAAATCACCCTTTAAGTACCCTTGCTTGACTGGTTCTCTGTGTACTCCTTCACTCTCCTGCTGTGCTTTACTTCCTCTGTAGCCTGGTGTTCATTAGAAATGCCTTATTACCGGCCAGGGTAGTGGGCACACAGGTATGTAGCTAATTGTCAATTGGGAAAACAGATGTCTGGTCCTCCTGAGTAGCCAGTTTATTGGCTCTACAACAAGGTACTGTAACCCCGCAGTCCAGAAACCAGGGCGGAACAAGAAAACCTCAAAATAAAACATGTCCAATTCTTCACAGCATAATCAAAAAGGAAATTGCACAACTGAGGTCCAACACAGTAACCCTTTTGTCTGTCTACTAATAAAAAATAAGAGAAATGGAGAAGAAAGGAGTTGAATCAGGATAAAGTCTTATTTTATCTCACGAACATCAATTATTTAATACAATAGGGACCATTGGGTTCTGGTGTCTGGAATACTTTAAAAGGTATAGGAATGTTTTCACTTCTCATGCTGAGGAAACACGGAATGATCCAGATTACAGCCAAATCGAAGCTCTGGCTTCCTCAGAAAATGCCAAAGTACTCTCAAACAACCTGTAATTATCAGTCTTCAATCTCCATTAGCTCCGTGGTGGACAAGCTCAAGAACTTGTTCTGGAAAGTCCTGACAGGCAAACGTAGAATCTCTGGTATTTGTGCTACAGTCTGTGGTCATGAGTATGGGGCTCACAATATACAGTGGGGAGAACAAGTATTTGATACACTGCCGATTTTGCAGGTTTTCCTACTTACAAAGCATGTAGAGGTCTGTCATTTTTATCATAGGTACACTTCAACTGTGAGAGACGGAATCTAAAACAAAAATCCAGAAAATCACATTGTATGATTTTTAAGTAATTAATTTGCATTTTATTGCATGACATAAGTATTTGATCACCTACCAACCAGTAAGAAATTCCGGCTCTCACAGACCTGTTAGTTTTTCTTTAAGAAGCCCTCCTGTTCTCCACTCATTACCTGTATTAACTGCACCTGTTTGAACTCGTTACCTGTATAAAAGACACCTGTCCACACACTCAATCAAACAGACTCCAACCTCTCCACAATGGCCAAGACCAGAGAGCTGTGTAAGGACATCAGGGATAAATTGTAGACCTGTACAAGGCTGGGATGGGCTACAGGACAATAGCCAAGCACTTGGTGAGAAGGCAACAACTGTTGCGACAATTATTAGAAAATGGAAGAAGTTCAAGATGACGGTCAATCACCCCGGTCTGGGGCTCCATGCAGATCTCACCTCGTGGGGCATCATGATCATGAGGAATGTAGGGATCAGCCCAGAACTACACGGCAGGACCTGGTCAATGACCTGAAGAGAGCTGGGACCACAGTCTCAAAGAAAACCATTAGTAACACACTACGCCGTCATGGATTAAAATCCTGCAGCGCACGCAAGGTCCCCCTGCTCAAGCCAGCGCATGTCCAGGCCCGTCTGAATTTGCCAATGACCATCTGGATGATCCAGAGGAGGATGGGAGAAGGTCATGTGGTCTGATGAGACAAAAATAGAGCTTTTTGCTCAAAACTCCACTCGCCGTGTTTGGAGGAATAGAAGGATGAGTACAACCCCAAGAACACCATCCCAACCGTGAAGCATGGAGGTGGAAACATCATTCTTTGGGGATGCTTTTCTGCAAAGGGGACAGGACGACTGCACCGTATTGAAGGGAGGATGGATGGGGCCATGTATCGCGAGATCTTGACCAACAACCTCCTTCCCTCAGTAAGAGCATTGAAGATGGGTCGTGGCTGGGTCTTCCAGCATGACAACGACCCGAAACACACAGCCAGGGCAACTAAGGAGTGGCTCCGTAAGAAGCATCTCAAGGTCCTGGAGTGGCCTAGCCAGTCTCCAGACCTGAACCCAATAGAAAATCTTTGGAGGGAGCCGAAAGTCCGTATTGCCCAGCGACAGCCCCGAAACCTGAAGGATCTGGAGAAGGTCTGTATGGAGGAGTGGGCCAAAATCCCTACTGCAGTGTGTGCAAACCTGGTCAAGAACTACAGGAAACGTATGATCTCTGTAATTGCAAACTAAGGTTTCTGTACCAAATATTCAGTTCTGCTTTTCTGATGTATCAAATACTTATGTCATGCAATAAAATGCAAATTAATTAATTAAAAATCCTACAATGTGATTTTCTGGATTTTTGTTTTAGATTCCTTCTCTCACAGTTGAAGTGTACCTATGATAAAAATTACAGACCTCTACATGCTTTGTAAGTAGGAAAACCTGCAAAATTGTCAGTGTATCAAATACTTGTTCTCCCCACTGTATATTCTTCTAGAACTCTTGATGTTGACAAATTCATGGCATTACAATCATGCCAGGCTTATTCAGAGTGGCAGGTCATGAGTCATTGAAGTGAAGACTTAAAGCAGCAGTGAACAGTACAGGTCATGCACAGTATTATTAGTTGTAGGAAGAAGTGATGACACTTACAGGAGGTCCTCGTGGCCCAATGATGGACAGGCCTGGCTCCCCTGGCACTCCCTATGGACAGATAGACAGACAGTGAGAAGATGCACCAACAGTGGAACAAAATAATACCTCTCTCAAAGTCTTAGCCAGCTCACCAGATGTTCTCCTTAGAAATTCTGTATAATATGTACAACACTCCACATGAATACAATGGTAAATTAGGAAAATGATTTCAAAAATATAAATTGTAACACATATAGCAAGTCTAGTTCCTACACACACTTAATCTTTCCCACATTTTAAGCAAACAAGCCTAAGAGCAAAAGTGTTCTTATTTCTATAAATTTTCAGCAAAGTCAAAAGTTCTCATTTCAGAGCCATACTTTAAACCTTGACAGCAGTGCTCAGTGGGTCAGCAGCACTGCTGTAAAAACATGGGGAAACCCTCTGGGCTCCTTTGGCACAAAGTGGGTGATTTGCACAGTGTCAGCCCCATCCATACAGACCTACGGACCCTTCCAGCAAAATCTCAGAACCCATTGGGGCCAGACAGGGCCTGCTCGGGTTTCCAGCACTTTCCCTAATTAGCATTCTCCCTAGAAACCTTATCACTGGGACATCTTTGATAGCCCAACCAGCCGTCATAAACGCAGGTGATTTTAACGTTTCTCAACAAATGCCTACTGGGGAGGGGAGGAATTTGTTTTCACACTCTGGTTAGGTGGGTTTGTCGCCTCGCAGCGCTACTGGAGAGGATGGATTGATGGTGCCTGTGCCTCACAGTGGCCAAAAGGCAAACCACTAAGAAAAATGGTTTGCTACAGTGCAGAGGTCTACAGTTACTCCCATCGTACAGAGATTCACCAAACTGGACAAATTAACATCTACATACAGTGCATTCGGAAAGGATTTAGACCCCTTGACTTTTTCCACATTTTGTTACGTTACAGCATTATTATTTATTAAATACATTTTGTTCCTCATCAATCTACACACAATACCCCATAATGACAAACTGAAGGAAAAAAAAGTGAAATGTTTGCAAATTTATAACAAATAAAAAACTGAAATACCTTATTTACATAATTATTCAGACCCTTTGCTATGACACTTGAAATTGAGCTAAGGTGCGTCCTGTTTCCATTGATCAGCCTTGAGATGTTTCTACAACTTGATTGGAGTCCACCTGTGGTAAATTCAATTGATTGGACATTATTTGGAAAGGCACACACCTGTCTATATAAGGTCCAACAGTTGACAGTGCATGTCAGGGCAAAAACCAAGCCATGAGGTTGAAGGAATTCTCCGTAGAGCTCTGAGACAGGATTGTGTCGAGGCACAGATCTGGGGAAGGGTACCAAAAAAGTTCTGCAGCATTAATGGTCCCCATGAACACAGTGGCCTCCATCATTCTTAAATGGAAGAAGTTTGGAACCACCAAGACTCTTCCTAGAGCTGGTCGCCCGGCCAAACTGAGCAATCGGGGGAGAAGGGCCTTGGTCAGGGAGGTGAGCTTCCGAGTTCCTCTGTGGAGATGGGGGAACCTTCCAGAACGACAACCATCTCTGCAGCACTCCACCAATCTGCAGCACTCCACCAATCAGGCATTTATGGTAGAGTGGCCAGATGGATGCCACTCCTCAGTAAAAGACACATGACATCCCACTTGGAGTTTGCCAAAAGGCACTTAAAGGACTCTCAGATCATGAGAAAAAAAGATTCTCTGGTCTGATGAAACCAAGATTGAACTCTTTGACCTGAATGCCAAGCGTCACGTCTGGAAGAAACCTGACACCATCCCTACGGTGAAGCATGGTGGTGGCAGCATCATGCTGTGGGGATGTTTTTCAGCTGCAGGGACTGGGAGACTAGTCAGGATCGAGGCAAAGATGAACGGAGCAAAGTACAGAGAGATCATTGATGAAAACCTGCTCCAGAGCGCTCAGGACCTCAGACTGGGGTGAATGTTCACCCTCCAACAGGACAACGACCCTAAGCACACAGCCAAGACAACGCAGGAGTGGCTTCGGGACAAGTCTCAATGTCCTTGTGTGGCCCAGCCAGAGCCTGGATTTGAACCCAATCAAACATCTCTGGAGAGACCTGAAAAATCGCTGTGCAGCGACGCTCCAAATCCAACCTGACAGAGCTTGAGAGGATTTGCAGAAGAATGGGAGAAACTCCCCAAATTCAGGTGTGCCAAGCTTATAGCATCATAGCCAAGAAGACTCAAGGCTGTAATCGCTGCCAAAGGTGCTTCAACAAAGTACTGAGTAAAGGGTCTGAATACTTATTTCAGTTTGTTTATTTCTACAAACCTGTTTTTGCTTTGTCATTATGGGGTATAGTGTGTAGATTGATGAGGGGAAAAAAACATTGAATCCTTTTTAGAATACGGCTGTAATGTAACAACATGTATGCCCTTCTAGAACGGTCAGATTACTGGTGTTGGAAAGGGTCAACCTCAAGAGCCCCAAAATCACGACTAAGACCAGAAACCACCCCCAAAAAATACATACATTTACAAGGCCTATGAAACACCAAGGACAGAGACTGCCTTTGAGATTTAATTTCCTCCAATATGAAATCCTCCCATACCCATAAAGTCAGCCGCAAGTGGCCAAGTGGTTCTCTCTCTGCTTAACCAATTCATCATTGTTTTCCTTTTCTCTGGTATTTCTGCCAGTCACTTGCCTCATATATTATGACCCACCACCAAACCCACAGAACTCATTTGTTTTAAAGTTTTAAGAGAAGAATATAAAAGCTGCCCAGCCGGAGCTGGACTTTGCCAGTTCCCCTTGTATTGGCTCTGTCTGTTCTGGAGAGGATGTTTTCATATTTAATTAAGCTCTTCAGCCAAGCCTCCCTGTCTAACCCCTGTGCTTCCTCATCCTCTCTCCAGGCACTCAGAGTTAACCACACACAGAGGGAAATGGACCACAATATTACACTCCTAAAACAATTGGTGCAGAGAAATATGAGGAAAGCCATTGGATTGTTTTGGACCCAGATCTGTTGAGACCTCCCAAAGCCAGTGCCGTTGTCTGGTTCTCCGTTTAACGTCTTGGTGGTCACATTAGTCTACCCATAACTCCTGAGGCTCTCCGCCGGCAGGCAGACTGGCTGAGCCATATTGGAGTTGTTTGGCTAGCTTGCTACTCTCTACAGCACGACAGTTAAGAATGCAGCGCATGTTTCTCCTCTAGCCGCACACTCAACTCTGCACATCACAAATCACCTCAAGTTTGATGAAAGMGAATCAAAGCGGTTGCTTTGTGGATAAATCTGATCGCTTTTGCAACTGTGGCCATTTAGTGGACTGGAAACGTCCGCAAAGTCAGATTACTATTGGCCATCCGAGGGAGTGAACACATATTGAGATCTTCGAGATGGAAATAAGATGACATGGTGATGCAATGCACCACCACCAACGCAGATTTGTCATCATTGTATATAATTCCAAGTTGTCGGGTTCTGAAACCTATAGTGGAATCTGCTTGTACCATGATCTCCATAAAAGTCATAAACGTTCTAGAGGGAGCCTTAAGTTAGAACTCTGAGACTCTTATGTGACAATTCTTTGCTATTCTGTTTCATTGAAAGAAAAAAACACAGGTAATCCAACCAGGGTGGGAAATGGTTTTCAGAATGTGACCCTAACGCCCTTTAAAAATACAGACCTAGGGCCCTTGAAATAAATCAACTACAACCTCCATACACTACTGTACAGTGAACAAGTGTGTGCTTTTAACCACCACCAGCACCACCACCCACTAAGACTGCTGAAGCCTCTCTCCCTGCCTTCTCTCCTGCAGGCTTTGGAGGGTGGCTGTTCCAACAGATGTCCCTATAGACTTACCTTCTCCCCTGCGTATCCTTTTAACCCCTGGTCAGTCACAGCCGACACAGTCGCATGCAAAGTGTGAAGGAGGAGAGAGACACAGAGAGAGAGGAACCGGGGTTAGACAGGCACAGAGAGACACAGGGCATGCATCAGCCTCAGAAGTGGTCACAGGGAGAGGAAGGGAAGGGAATGGGGGGTGGGGAGAGGAGGCTGGGCTGGGCTGAAGTCTAGGGCCACGGGGAGCTGTCTGGTGTCGAGACGTACATTCTCACAGAAGTAGTAGTGAGTGAAGGGAGGGGAGAGGCAGTGAGCCTGGGAGCGAGGGATAGGCCAGAAAAAAGGACTTCCTTTGAGGAGGCGCTTGAGGACCACAAAGTAGTTTAACTCCTCTACACTGTGTGAAATATTGTGTACTCTGCATGGGCCTCACAGTTGGAGCGACACTGTAGAACGCCCCAGGTTGGGGAAGGAGGGAGTGATTTTAAAGCCAGAATTTCAAGCCCACAAACCGGAGTCGGATTTGTGAAAATTCACTTCCAGTATGATGACTGAGCAAAACAGAGAGAGCCGAGGTGCTGGTATCTATCTATATGTTGCGGTGGTAGAATTGCCTTGAAATATGGCCATATCCAAAATACACACATCTAAATAAATGAGAAAACTAAAAGTGTGCGTGCAACATGTCAGCGCAACCTGTTTTCCTCATCTTTAAAATAAAGAATGTGTGCATGTAAAGTCTCCAGGCAATTCCAAATCCGGTAAACAAGTAGCATTTGATTTGAACATTTCCCTAAAGGCGTTCTGAAAACTACAAAATACACATGGAATCACAAAAACATGTGAATATATTCAGTATCAAGCCAAAAAAAGAAACAGATTTGAAATATGGGGAAGTTGTGTTTCTAAAATAAAAAAATAAAAAAAATGTCTGATAAACAATTGMCCTAAAACAAAATCATTGTGTTCTAATAAATTAATGAAAAAATTGAAAGCTACAAGTGTGAAAGAGGGTGGGAGGGGAGGGGCGAGTAATGGGATAATGGATGATTTTCCGATCGGGGCCTTTTTGATATTTCTAAGACTTTTCAGTGATTTGGCATGTTTGTATGCAACTACTGTAACAATATCAGCTCCATTAACATGATACAATGTCTGTTAAATGGCTTTATAAGCAGTCATAGGCATTTATGACATGACGCTTTAAAAGCAGGTCACGTCCACACACACTATAAGTGCAAATATTAGGTGATATGAGCAACTTATAAATGCCATTACTGTATATAAGAGCCTTGTTTGTGAAGTTGAATTGTCAGCATCATGCAAACATGCCAAGTTACAGTACAACTACAGTACATGCAGTGCATTTGGAAAGTATTCTGACCCCTTCCCTTTTTACATATTTTGTTACCTTTAAGCCTTATTCTAAAATGGATTAAACACAAAAAAAAWCATCCTCAATCTACACACAATAAACCATAATGACAAAGCAAAATCAGGTTTCAGACATTTTTGGCATATTTATATATATTTTTTAAACAGAAATACCTTTTTTACATATGTGTTCAAACCCTTTGCTATGAGACCCGAAATTGAGTGCTGAGACAGGATTGTGTCGAGGCACAGACCTGGGGAAGGGTACCAAAAAAGTTCTGCAGCATTAATGGTCCCCAASAACACAGTGGCCTCCATCATTCTTAAATGGAAGAAGTTTGGAACCACCAACACTCTTCCTAGAGCTGGCCACCRGYCCAAACTGAGCAGTCGGGGGAGAAGGGCCTTGGTCAGGGAGGTGAACAACAACTCAATGGTCACTCTGATAGAACTCCAAAGTTCCTCTGAGGAGATGGGAGGACAACCATCTCTGCAGCACTCCACCAATCAGGCCTTTATGGTAGAGTGGCCAGACGGATGCCACTCCTCAGTAAAAGACACATGACATCCCACTTGGAGTTTGCCAAAAGGCACTTAAAGGACTCTCAGATCATGAGAAAAAAGATTCTCTGGTCTGATGAAACCAAGATTGAACTCTTTGGCCTGAATGCCAAGCGTCACATCTGGTGGAAACCTGGCACCATCCCTACTGTGAAGCATGGTGGTGGTAGCATCATGCTGTAGGGATGTTTTTCCGCAGCAGGGACTGGGAGACTAGTCAGGATCGAGGCAAAGATGAATGGAGCAAAGTACAGAGAGATCCTTGCAGCAACGCTCCCCATCCAACCTGACAGAGCTTGAGAAGATCTGCAGAGAAGAATGGGAGAAACTCCCCAAATACAGATGTGCCAAGCTTGTAGCGTCATACCCAAGAAGACTCGAGGCTGTAATCTCTGCCAAAGGTGCTTCAACAAAGTACTGAGTAAAGGGTCTAAATACTTACGTAAATGTGATATTTCAGTTTTGCAAAAAATTCTAAAAAACTGTTTTTGCTTTGTCATTATGGGGTATTGTGTGTAGATTGATGAGGGGGGGAAATGATTTAATTATTTTTAGAATAAGGCTGTAACGTAACAACGTAACAACGTAACAACGTAACAACGTAACAACGTTACAGGAGAATACTTTCCGAATGCACTGTATCTTTAGCTATGTCAAACTATACCAAACCCATTCCTCATTTATCAGTTTTTATCATTTATGAAGGGGCACCAAAGGTTGCATTCTGCAATGGGCCGTACTAAACTTCACAATAATTGCATATGCATATATTAAACAATATATTAATTAACAAAGAATGTCAGAAAACATTTTCTGAAAAATCTTTATCTGGTCATAACCTGAATATTGGTGCCATTTCTCTTCAGTCTTTTCTTTAAAATGTTGAAGACATGCTACTCAAGTGATTACTCAAGTGTCCTCTATTTGGTCAAAGTCCCTTTGTTTCTACACACTACTCGGTTGCACATTCTCATGTCACTCACCAATCTTCCAGGAATTCCCATTGTTCCTTTGTCACCCTAATAAGCAACGCAAAGTCAAGAGGAAAAGGGGTAAACAATTATGAGACGCTCCAGCACTACTACAATCACAGCCAACAGGTTAACTTATAATGAGCTTTCATTCTGTCATGCCCTCAAAATGTAATATTATGCTGTTTCCAGCAAACACAGATTACAGTATGTATTTGTGTTGAAGTTGATGGCAGACCGTCGGGCTCTGTAGGTCAACTCTGATAAAGTCAAGCCTCTGTGGAGCTGTGGAACTATTCCTAAACATGATGGTAGGATGAGCAGTTTTGATGCAGCCATGCCCAGAAGTGTAGGTTCCCTCAAGGCCCATGGCTAGCTACAGTATGCCAGGCCTTGAAAGAAGTCAGTGCAGCAGAGAACCAATGGTGGTCAGAGAACAAGCCTCATCAGGGATTATTTGAAACAAATGTTTCAAAAAGGTAAACATTATGTCATAACTACCTAATATACTGTATTAGTTTCACTTAATACTTACACATCAGATACTTGTCAGAGATTAGATTTGCCACCTGACCACAACTAACAGTGACATTCCCTATGTGACAACTAAAGAACTCTAGTTCCTCATGTATAATTAAATAAATTGCTGGAACATATTGCCCCGTTTTCTTATTTCGCCCATAGAGGGTTATAAGACATCTGGGTGGAAGTCATTAATACTGTATCATGTCTAATTTGGGACACATTGGGTTTAACAGCAATTTGTTTTGTTTGCAACACTGTAAACATCACCAGTGGACGTGACAGTCCATAATGACCTTCCTCCCCCAGGTCATGCCCTTGTCCATCTGCCGCGCATAACCTTTGTTCACACTCTTCTAAATTACCATAAACTCTGGACGCGCTGAAATGATTTATTATGCAAAGGTGTTCATTCCTAAAGCCTCTTAATAGGAGCAACTCGCCCTCTCACTCCCATGACAGGCATCCTGGAGTAGGCTGGCGATGACAGCTTTTTGACGACTCACTCCGATGACGTGTTACGGAAACAAGTTCCAGGTTGGGGCCAGCCCCATAAGTCATCACAACGCAACATGTGCTGGATACCTGAATCTGTGAGGGGTGTTGGGTGGAGAGGCCTGGGTTGAACTCCCCCCCCCCCAATATAGTATGGACCTAATTAATAACCTAACATGGGTGTTCATCAATATCAAGCTATCTTTCAGTGTGTCCCACTCCTTAAAAAGGTGATGGCTATTTTGAGGAAATAAAGAGAGTGGCCTAATTACACAAAAACAAACAGCTACAGCTCGCTGTGATTAAAAACAATGATCCCCATACTGGAGCATTGCTATCAGGTCTCTAGAGATATGCTGGTTTAAGGCAGTGCTCTACATGCCCTGTCCAAGGTCCTGATTCAAGACACGGCCGTGCAACATCATAACTGCTCAAAATTCCCCCATATTCAGTATAATGCCTTTATAAGGAGCAGAACAAGCAAAAGTGAGACAAACCATTTCCTATGGTCACTTAACGGTGCTTTCCCTCAAACTGTTGATTTCCGAGCATCAGAGGAACAGCCGGCTCTCTAACCTCTATCCCGCACAGGGCCAAGTCTGTTATTGTGCTAGGCAGCATTCCGAGAAATCTCAGACAGAAATCTGAACGCTCCCCACTCTATTACTCAATGTGTGTTCCTTCTATTGTTGAAGTCTTTTGCCCTAAAAAAAGATAAGAGTTGAAACGACCACTTTCTCTCCACACACCACCCCGTTCCCTATCTCTCTCTCCCTCTGCAGCGCCTGTCACTCCCAGTTTGGGATATAGAGTTGCTGGGGCTGCGGCAGTCTCAAATTCACTGGTCCCTGACTGCTGAACCCCCTCCGAACACCCACCCACACAGTACAGTCAGAATGCAGGACAGGAGGATTTACACAGGGCCTCAGTGGTGCAGTGTGGAGGCCTCTCAGGTGTATTAAAGGAAAAATCCACCCAAAAACTATCTTTTGGTATTTGTTTCATTAGTCCATTGTTGACATAGTCCCAATTTTTTTTGCTTGTCAGCAATCAAGTTTTCAAGATACAGTATGTAACTTTCAAAATACAGAAATCATCCCCGTATGATGTATTTTGCATCATATGACGCAAAACGCAGCATCAGATGATGCAAAATGCAACATACGGGGGGATTTCTGTATTTTGAAAATCATATATCTTGAAAACTTGATTTCTGACAAGCAAAACATTCTGGAACTATACCAACAATGGACTAATGAAATAAATACCAAAATATAGTTTTTGTGTGGACTTTTCCTTTAGCAAGAGTAATGAGACTCAGCTGGACTATAGCCTAGGGACCAGCACACTCTCAGTCTCCAGACTGACCGCAGTCATAACGGCTCCCCTCACCACCGCTAGCACGGCTTCTGCTTCAACATGCACACAACTCAGACCCCTGCATTACTTTAGATGAGGCGTGACTGGAGGAGGATGTATAGGGTTTCAAAGTATTATGATAGTAAACAAGCATCTTAATGTGATAATTATGTGAAGATATTGTGAAATGTGCTAATAGATCACATGAATATACAGCAGGCTCCAAGTAGAAAAAAAAGTGAAGTGTAATTGTGACAGGACTGTATGGAGCTTACGTCCTTTGATTAATCACAAAAGGAAAAAGCGCTTAGAGTTCATACATCACACAAGGTGGTTTTGCGCTTTTGTTCAAAGCTCAAATCTGACATACAACACTATGGAAAAAGGGGAGAAATGACTGATTCGAATGCAGACAAGTTCCCTCTCCAAAACCACATCCTTCCCAAGAAGAGGAGAGAGCACTTCTGATATAATGACCAGTTCTTTGACAGCATCATCAATCAAAAAACCTGGAAGGGATCACATCTGAACTTTGACAAAACCTGTCAGCTAATCTCCCTTGAAAAGCTCGTCCTGTGAGCAGTCTATTCAACTTCAGACTGTTTTATGGGCCTGTTTCACCAGTGAGCCTGAAAGGACTGAGAAGGGTTCACAGGTTGGAGCTGGTAGCTGGGTCAAAGGTCAGATCTAAGATGGCCTCCTGTTGCCATGCTATGATGGAGACCATGTGGATTTGGCTGGTTGGGAGTTAGTCATGTTAGAGCTGGGTAACCAGGAAGCTGACAGGGACACAGTAAGCAAAGAGCTAGGCAAAAGAGGGTCTGAGGTGATACCAAAACTACAGTACTTATGTCTGGGACGCTCTGTGGAGGTCTCTCATTCTTATACAATTGGGTTTCTAATGGGCTGTTCATGAAAAGGGGCATAACCTTTTCAATGCAAATTATTATTGTCCAATCTAAATGTAGTAAAAGTAAAGACAACTGCAAATCGTATTGAATGCATTGTATGTCTACAAAGGTATTCAAACTCACACAAAGGAGTGTATAAACTGTGCATATAATGCACTCAGTCCCTCTGTTGAGCAGATATCTCCGAGGTATCTCAGCTGAGAAGTTGTCAATCACAGTAAATACAGATGGATTCATTTGAAGTCATCAAACTCCTGGGTTGATTGTCCTCTATGTGTGTTTTCCAATGATCATACATTGAATTTGGATATTATCCTGGGACAAAAACAACTTCTCACTAGAGCGATCAGAGAGATCTCAAAACACACAGACAGAACGAAAGACAGACAGTTAAAAGACAGTTACCGGAAAGCCTGATCGTCCGGGTGGACCCTGAAAAGGGGTGAGAGAAATGGATACAAAATAGAAAGTGAACTTGACATTATTACAGAAAAAGTTCACATCACACTGATCCAGGCCAGAATAAAATGGTCAAAAAAGACAATTGTTTTTGGACAGTTTTCTACAGTATTATGTCATTATTTAACTTTCCCATTGCAGAGTATTTGGATATGATCTAATACTCTATTTAAAAAATTTGTTTTTCAGTGCTCATTGTATTTTGGCAGGTTCAGTTATAACAAGCAGCCATAAAAGAAAACAAAACACCCCATTCCACCACAAAAGAAGAAACAAATCAAACAATACATCATTTCATTTGGTTTGATAGACCTAATTGATTTGAACCTGTTTAACTCTGAGCAGTTGATTTGTTCAAAGTATCGGGTCCGGTGAGTTAAACACCCCGCCCCCCCAAAAAGGTAGTCAGAAAATAGAAAGTGATATATCATTTGAAAGCTACATCCTTTTCGAACAGTAATTGGTGACATATTTTATGTCAAACCTAGATTTTCAAATCTCTTATTCTCCAAAATGTAACAATTGAGGCTGCTATATCTCAGGCTCTGTAATAGTCACATTGTGTCTGACACCGTTATCAGAATCCCACATTTCTTAACTTTCTAACAGTACTAAGCATGTGTTTGTAGGACTTGTTTAACTGAATTGTACTTTATGAGGGTAGTATACAATATTATGCATCATTTAAAAAATGCCACCAGAGGGCGTCAGAGTTGAACAGGTTAAAGAGCAGATAACATGCTTATTTAAGTTGAGAATGAATCATAAACCATAGCAGTTGAAGTTTAAGGTATTCCTTATCTATAATATACTGTAGATTCTCATCAACATTAAAGAACATACCATAAAATCAATGCATTTCAATCAGCATGTAAATGCATGCAAAGACAGGTCTTGTAAGAAGGCATGCCATGGATTCATCTATGTACGTTCTTTATTCAGCTGGTGGCTAAGTTGAATGGAAGAAAAAAAAATCCCCTTAGGCTTAGCGTCTTGAACAACCAACAAAAGCCATAAGGATGTCCGATACAGCGTTCAATGTTGCCAAAGGAACATTTCCTCCAATATTGTGTGTTTTGTTTTCAGTGAGCTACGGAAACATAAATCAATAGCCCTTATGTCTGTGTTGTTTCAGCAAAGGACACAGCACTAATTACTGGTCGGACGGAACAGGAACCCTTGACATTTCCCAAAGCCACTGGCCATTGTTTGTCCACAGAGGAGTATGTCATCTCTATGGAGGAGTTCTAGGGCTTACAGACTGACATTTTGACTCTATTCTTCACAGCAGCTGTGTCTGCTTCCTATACTGAGTGTGTGGGCCACTATTGGCCAACCGTTCCAGACAGGAAGTCATTCATCTTGCATCAACAATCCATCGAAAATCCTAAAGGGAAGACATGCTATCACACGCCCCATCTCCTCTCAGAATGTTATTTAATCTTCTTTAGTTAAGCAACATTTTATAGATCTGGGGAGTGAATCAAGTGGCTGCTGTTAGAAAGCCTAATGATTGGTGCTTCTGTGGAGCACCTTGCATGGTCCTGGAGGTCTGGGGCAGAGCTGAGGTGAGGTGAGGTGCAGGGCCAGGTACTGAGTGAGAACACACTGCACATGGGTGTCTGTCTGCTTGCCTGCTACAGGGCCTCTAGGGGCCGTCTGCAGGGGTCAGGGGTGCCCTACCTCCGGAAGAAACCCCTCATTGGAATTATGCTGTAACCTGGCACATGTGGCTCCCATTTGGGCCGGGAGCTAGTGGACGAATGAGAGGGCCTCCGCTAGGGGCTTCCGTGGCCCCTGGGGCCTCTCTGTAACCTTAGTAGTGAGGGTTGAGGTGTGGGAGAGAGGTTTGGACTTCATTACTTCCCTCAGACACTGGCAGCAGCAGGATTTACTGTCGATCTGAAGCTGATTGTTATCTAACCATAAGGCTGCCAGAAAAGGCTAAAAAACAGGTCTGAAAAACAGGTCTGTTAGCAATTCAATTTCAACAATATGTTATTCTCAGACAAATGTACACTTTATAGTGGTCAACTGTGTGTGTTGAGCAATGCTGAACCTGAATCTGAGCTTGAGAACGGTGTAGCTTGGAGAGCTTTTAAGCTGTTTAGTTTCATTTAAGTCTAACGGTGTTTCCCATCAACGCTGATTGTTTTAGAGTGTGTTAAACACACACGGCCACAGGGAGGGCAGGAGGCCAAGCCCCTGTGATGTGACCTATGAAAAATTATAGACTATTACGTTTTTAAAAGGACCAAAGCCCTCGGTTTCGGGGAACAGGAAAGCACCAATTTCATGTCGTTTTACAGTTGCAATCACATGGGTAATTGTGTTAGCATAACATCCCAATTTGAATAGAGGCTAAGATTATTTATACAAATCGTCTGTTCTCAACTCCTCACTCAATTGTCAAAGGCCACAATATGGATGAGCGTGTTAATTAAGAAAAGCTGAGGCGATTAATCAAACACAGAGGACATTTCTTAAAATACCCTTTTCATATCTAAGCAGTGATATAAAACTTAACTTGATTTWAAAAAAAATCACAGTGCTATTCCTTATGTGAAAGTTCACTCGCAGGGTAAGTTCCGGGAGACCTGCGCAATTCTGGCTCTAGTGTATAGCTACACTATATATACAAAAGTATGTGGACACCCCGTCAAATTAGTGGATTCGGCTTTCAATGTGGCGCCGTCATATGATGCCACCTTTCCAACAAGTCAGTTCATCAAATTTCTGCCCTGCTATAGCTGTCCCGGTCAACTGTAAGTGATGTTATTGTGAAGTGGAAACATCTAGGAGCAACAGTGGCTCAGCCGCGAAGTGGTAGGCCACACAAGCTCACAGAATGGGACCGCCGAGTGCTGAAGCACGTAGTATGTAAAAATCATCTGTCCTCAGTTGCAACACTCAACTATCGAGTTGCACAAGAACTGTTCGTCGGGAGCTTCATGAAATGGGTTTCCATGGCCGAGAAGCCACACACAAGCCTAAGATCACCATGCACAATGGCAAGCGTCGGCTGGAGTGGTGTAAAGCACGCCGCCATTGGACTCTGGAGCCGTGGAAAAGCGTTCACTGGAGTGATGAATCACGCTTCACCATCTGGCAGTCCAACGGATTAATCTGGGGTTTTTCGGACGCCCGAAGAACGCTACCTGCCCGAATGCATAGTGCCAACAGTGCATTTTGGTGGAGGAGGAATAATGGTCTGGGGCTGTTTTTCATGGTTTGGACTAGGCCAGCAGCATACCACCCTGCATCATGATGCTTGCTTTCCTCTGAAGCTAAGCAAGGTTAGTCCTGGTTGGTCCCTGGATGGGAGACCAGATGCTGCTGGAAGTGGTGTTGGGGGGCCAGACAGGAGGTACTCTTTCCTCTGGTCTAAAAAAAATATCCCATTGCCCCAGGGCAATGATTGGGGACATTGCCCTGTGTACGGTGCCGTCTATCGGATGGCATGTTAAACGGGTGTCCAGACTCTCTGTGTTCTCTAGAAGATCCCATGGCACTTATCATAAGAGTAGGGGTGTTAACCCTGGTGTCCTGGCTAAATTCCCAATATGGCCCTCATACCATCATGTCCACCTAATCATCCCCAGCTTCCAATTGGCTCATTCATCCCCCTTCCACTCCCCGTTAGATCCAGTGAAGGGAAAATGTAACACTACAGGATTCTAGACAATTCTGTGCTTCCAACTTTGTGGAAACAGTTTGGGGAAGGCCCTTTCCTGTTTCAGCATGACAATGCCCCTGTGCACAAAGTGAGGTCCATACACAAATGGTTTGTTGAGATTGGTGTGGAAGAACTTGACTCGACTGCACAGAGCCCTAACCTCAACCCCATTGAACACCTTTGGGATGAATTGGAACGCAGACTGCGAGCTAAGCCTAATCACCCAGCATCAGCGCCCGACCTCACTAATGCTCATGGCTGAATGGAAGCAAATCCACACAGCAATGTTCCAACATCTAGTGGAAAGCCTTCCCAGAAGAGTGGAGGCTGTTGTAGCAGCAAAGGGGGGACCAACTCCATAATAATGCCCATGATTTTGGAATGAGATGTTCGACAAGCAGGTGTCCACATACTTTTGGTCATGTAGTGTAAGTGCTTCTTTATGTAATAGTATGAATAGCTAATGCATTTCAAGTGGAAAGGTTTAACACAAAAGTACATAATGGCACTTAACTTCCAAAACGATTCCAACCAGAACTCTTACTTCCACTAAATAATTTGGAAAGGGTCCTTCCTTTGTTCACGTAATGAAAGTATAAGTGACAGCAATGCCTACCCAGTGAAATGTGCATCTACTGTATATCCTCATGCTATCAACTTTGTCATTATGTAATAGCTAACCATTAACTTTTCGTCAAGTGTGCAACGCAGCCAACCTGATAGGAGTGTCTTCTTCCGCAACCCACAAACCCACTCCTCCCTGGCCTGCCTGGCTGTCTCTGGCTATACCTGGCCCTGGTCTGGATGTCCATCCCTGCCTGGCTGCCTCTGGCTATACCTGGCCCTGGTCTGGGATGTCCATCCCTGCCTGGCTGTCTCTGGCTATACCTGGCCCTGGTCTGGATGTCCATCCCTGCCTGGCTGTCTCTGGCTATACCTGGCCCTGGTCTGGATGTCCATCCTGCCTGGCTGTCTCTGCTATACCTGGCCCTGGTCTGGATGTCCATCCCTGCCTGGCTGTCTCTGGCTATACCTGGCCCTGGTCTGGATGTCCATCCCTGCCTGGCTGCTGCTGACTGATCAATCACTGCCATGGCCCGAAGCTAGGCCACGACCTTCACCCTCTCTTAGCACCAGGTCGCAGCTGTGCCCAATTTTAACGCCCTGCCCAAGGTGTTCCATACTGCTCTCCCACAGAACCAGAAGGTTAGCTCTGAGATGCTATGCTAAGGCTGACATGGCTAAGGATCCCTGAGTATTGGCAGGATACAGGGGAGACAGGGAAGACGTGCTCTCAGACATGGGAAAGCTTCTTTGAGTTTTTCAAATAGAGGCATGATGGAGGAGTTTGGGAGTGGAAAACACGCCTGGACTCCTGACTTCATAAGCACCGTTAAAGACTCCTCAGTGGTCCTATGATTCATATTTTCCAAGGACATAGTTAAAGGCCTAATAACATCCCCAATGCTATTCATAATGTCAAGTCCACTTGATATTTCACTGAGCCGAACCAGTGAAATGCTTAGCAGTCCTGATAATGTAATTACCGTGCACTAAAGGGAGAGAGACTTCACATGTATATTTGAATAAGGATAACTGATTAACTTACGAACGCAAAGTTTTTCCACCCCACAAACATTGCAAGAAGGAGCAACTATAATGACCACGTTTAAATAATAAATAGTTGCCTTGATATGCTCAATGATATGCTTTGAAAATCATCATGTCACCACTCTTTACAAGCTCTCTGCAAACACACCGCACAGCAACACCAAAAGGGTGCATCCATGTAAGATGGGAGGGGGGGGTGCTATGAAACAGAGATTTCACTGGACGTTCAAGGACTTATCCATGGTACAAACACTCCCAAACACAAAAACACAGTCACTTTACCACTCTCTGCATGGTCACACAAGGCATCAGGTCTACTTACAGGAGGTCCTGCAAAAGAGAGGGAGAAAGATTCAATTAGTCATACAGTGTAGAAAAACATTGATCAAATTGAGTTAAGTCAATGTGAATTGGAAAGTTTTTCAAGTGTTCCGAAGTTCAGTTTACAGTGGCTGTCTGCTTTAGGATTTGTTCTGGAGCGGTACAATGCCTCACCCTAAAAGCCTTCCTGCCATTGACTGATTTATAGAATAGTAAATATCATGACTCAAACATGCCTATTCAATTATGAGAAGGTGTTTTCGCCAATTCCATCTACAAAACACAAATAACAAAAGGTGGACGTCTCATCCAGCCCCGTGAAGGTAAGGAAGACTTCATTAGACCAGTGAGAAAACGAGCTCTTCCAAACTCTTTGTCTAACCACCTTTAAAAAGGCATAGAAGGGAGTACTGTATCCACAAAGCGTCTCAGAGTAGAAGCAGCGTAGTACAATCTTATTCATTATGATCTAATATGCAAAACTGATCCTAGATCAGCACTCCTACTCTGAGACTCTTTGTGGATACGGGACCTGTGCACATATAGGCAGGTCATATTTTCCATGTGTCACATCAAGAAAATTGGTGCATAAATCGAAATATTCATTTTGGGAGCCCGACTCCAAAATCGCTCTCAGCCCTCCCATAAGATGGTCATTCCTAGCCTTGAGACGTTTCCCCTCCCTGGCAGTGTTGGAAATAGTCTGCCTACCAATTCCTGGATTGATGAGAACAGGGATGGAGAAAGGGAAACTGGTGCCAGGAAGATGCCAGATGACACTACACAGCCTGTAGCCTGAGCCCAACGCCAAACCGGCGTCGCTCCTCAAGAGCTTCCTCCACACCCAGTTAAGATTAATGCACTACTCATTGCATTGACTTTTTCCATTGCGGAGAGACATCCTTTCTCCTGGAATAAAAAGCACTTTCAATGGAGTTTCTCTTCTCACCATGCTTACTCYAAATCCTAGAAACTGGCTCTTTGAAAATACTTCCCTGAATTAACATTTTATTTTACTCCTACGTTGTACTCCATGAGCCCCGCCTGATCGGTTACATAAACCTTTAAAACTCTCATCAGAAAAACATGGCAGGTACAGAGGCAATGTTCCACTAGTAATCACAGCCTAGGAGCAGGTATATMTCTTACATTGTGACCACGCCCCCTCTCTGACCTTTCAGAAGGCTAATCAGAAAGACCTCAGTCACCAGACAGAATCAATTACTGCAAAATCAAGACAGGGTCACAAAAGATGGCGTCACATCAATCACAGAACAGTGAGGAAAATCACTGATGACAAATCCCTTCCCTTTAACGTCACATCAAATCACCAGCATTATCTTCTCAATGGCATATTTGTCTGGTCCTAGTTAAGGATTGTATGAGTAAAATAAATGCCTGAACTGGAAGAAAAAAAATAGGACAATGAGGGTTTTCCAGACTGTTTGCATTAAAAACACTGTGAAAAATGGGAATGGAAGTAGGCACATGATGGTTTGTCTGTTAAATGGTCTGGAGCCCGACAAGTATTCTGTTCAGTGAGGAGGAGACAGAATCCTGGGGCTCAGGATCCTGATAACCCTGACATGGAGCCACACTGTAATGAAGGAGGCCAGAGTCTAAAGGTCACTCTTAAACCTGACTTATTATACTGCAAGAAGCTGTCACAGACATAAGACAAACAGCTCTAAAAGAGGTAGCCGCCCTTACCCAAATGACTCTCCAAACGGACAGAGGGAGTGCAGACTGTCTGGCCTCTCCTACAGGCCTGAGATCAGTCTGACATGAGCAATAACATCCAGAAATAACAGATGATCTGGTCAGGGGTGACAAAACTTTCCCTTTGGGGGCTGCATTATCCTTTCCTGTTTTTTGTGAGGCTTTTTTTCTAGTATTTGAGGAGGATTCTTTCTCAACTTCTGCTGACTATTTTGGACGCTACCCTCGGCTATAGTAAACCTAGGTGCAAGGAATTTCAAACCTGAGTGGGTAAGACCCACAGGAGATGTTTGGTTACACCAGAATGGGCGGTGATCGCGTTCCTGGCTGACACGTTTTGCTTTCACACTAAACTCAATCTGGTGGAACATTCACCAATATCCTCGCCACAATATATTCCTCAGAAAACACATACACACACTTATTATATTGCTTTCTCAAATAAGGTCATTGTCAGCGTAAACATGTGAGAGGAGAATGCTGATTTCATTGAATTTAGTGTGTTTATGATGTTTCTTCACCTGTTTTGTGTTACAGGCCTATAGGTGTCTAATGGACAGTGGAGGGCAGGTACAGTACTGTAAACCTACCTGGATCCCCATTGCGACCTCTCTTTCCCCTCGACCCAGGACGCCCTGGTTGAGAAACAACCGGCAGTTAGTCACCGGTTACACTCCATACCCACTAAAGCAATATCCCTTTACCCAGGCTGGGCCTACTCATACCAAGCCAACATCTTCACATATTGCACAGTCATTCTAGATCTGTACTGACTGTGTATATGCAGCTCTGAATGTCCTGGAAAGGGATAGTGGCAGCTTATGAAACTAGAAACTACAGAAACTGTGCTGAACTGTGTGTGGAAGTGCTGGCCAGTCTTCAACATGCAGCCAAAAAAAGGAATAATTCAATTWAAAAAGCCAGAAATTAAGCATTGCGTTGCAAGCTCATGCACAACGCTAAGAGACGGGATGCTCGCCAAAGCACGACCATCCAGCAAAGGCGGAGTCACTGATGGGCGGAGCAAACATTTTGGGGTGCTCCGATAATTATTGTGGGGGTGAGCAGCCCCAGACGCAAAAGCCTAAACCATCTGCACGTAAGCATGGGGAAGCAAGCATGGACTCTGATTAAAGCAGCATTCTGGGCTCACCATCACATCCCGTTGGCCAGGTCTGGGACATCTATAGACAACATTGGTACAAAGGCATGGCACTGCAAATATAGCCCATGTGATGGTGCCCACACAACTCCAGTAATACAATGCAGGGGTGCTGAGGTCAAAGCTTTACACGCTACGGGCCAAAGGCGACACATGCAACACAGAGAGACAGACACACACATAAAAGAGGAAGTTGTTTCGATGAAATGATATCGAGCAAGCCAAGCACCAAGCTTCTCTTCAGTCGAGCTAAATGCTGTCAAACTACCACTGACACCTGTTGTCCTGCTTATGTAAGGAAATGGATGTCTAATGTTGCATGTTTACATGCAATCTCTTGGGCGTGTCCCCGTCCCTCACCACTTATAATACATAGTTCAGAGGGCAAGCATCTACCCAACACTGAGCAGTGGAGGCTCCTCGGAGGAGGAATGGGAGGCCCATCCTCCTCAGTGACTTTCATAAAAATAAGAATAGTAAAACATTTAAAAAGTTAGCCTTTTTAGATAAAACTATACTAAATATATTCAAATGGCACCAAATAATTGATTAAAACACACTTTTTGCAATGAAGGTCTACAGTACTCTGTAGGGTAGCACCATGGTGCAGCCGGAGGACAGCTAGCTTCCGTTCTCCTCTGCATACATTGACTTCAATAAAAAACCTAGGAGGCTTATGGTTCCCACCCCCTTACACAGTAACTAAGACAACTTCCGGAGGACGTCCTCCAACCTATCAGATCTCTTGCGGAATTAACTGAAATGATGTCCATCCGAATCACAGAAGGAATCTAGTACTGAAAGCATAAGCTACAGCTAGCTAGCACCGTAGCACATAAAATGTGGTGAGTAGTTCATTCAAAAAGAGAGAAAGACAACAGTTTTGAGCAAATTAATTTCTTCCAAAATGAAGGAGAAGCAAGAGAGATAGAGAGATTGTCCTTTTTGTTCACTTTCAGTTTCACTTACTTAGCTAGCAAATGCAGCTAGCTAGTTTAGCCTACTCAAACACCCTGCTCAAACAGAGGGATGCTATGTTAGCTAGCTGGCTATGATGCTATGTTAGCTAGTTAGCTAGCTGGCTACTGGCTATCAGACACAACACTGGAACACTTCCAAGTCACGGTAAGCTTTTGGTTTTACTAATTTATTGTCACTCCTTACTGACTGTARACTGTAACGTTACTGCATGATTGTTGCGGGTTTACTAACGWGTTAATTCTATTAACTATGTTGACTATGACGTTACTTTAGTGTATATATTGACGACYATGTAGGCTGTGTGTAGCGGTTATGATATGATTCGGCRTGGAAAGTGTTTTTAGCCTGCTCAAATAAAGTGGATGTATTATGCATTAAAGTCCACACGCGAAGGGAAAAGGTGAGAGGAGGAGAGTGCACAGATGCGAGAAGGAATACAGCGCGGCTGCTATGAAAGTGAACTGTGTTTACGTGTAATCAGGGGTGTATTCATTCCACCAATTCTGTTGAAAAACGTTTCTTAAATGGAAGCAAATGGAACGAAAAAGGGATAAACATACCTGAATTTGTCCAATATAAACTCTTGTTTGCAACTGTTGGAATGATGATTACATCCTAGATCAGCTAGATGCAGGCAAAAGTGTGCAAGGCGGAATTGAATGTGTCACTGTCTGTCTCGACCTACATTGTAAACTTTCATTCATAGGCTAGGTTGTAGCAACCTCATGATGAGTATAGGGAAAATTTGAATATCATGTAGTAGCCTTAACCTATCGCTGTTACGTTGAACTGTTTGAATGGAATGTGAATGACAGCCATCCAATATGCTGTAATAGAAAAAAGGCCATGCAAATGAAATAATAAATGTCCTCCCTCATCTTAAACAGCACCGACCGCCAGGCGACAATGAGCTTTGGTTTGAGTGATAGTTATGTCTGTCTTCAACTCCACGACAGACACAAAGCTTGTTCTCTCTGCACAATGAGAGTTTCAGCGTCACCTCCTCCTACAAAACTAATAACCAAAACACATACTTTTTTTTAGGGGTGGGGGACATTTTCATATCCATCCACAATAACTCAAAACTTCAAAAAGGCTGTCATATCCCTAGCTTGAGGCTAAATTCACATGACCTTTCGTGTCGGTTGAGTACACTGGATCAGAGGCCTATGGGCAGGTGGGTTACCATCTTGAGACGATCCGTGTCCTGCGATATATATCCAGGAATAACCCACGGAATTCCGGTGCTGAAAATACCCTCCCAACCCCCTCTTCCTGAGCCAATCTCCTGGATTCCCTGCTTCTCCAATTGCCCTTGTAAACAAGTGGCCGGCACAAATGTGAAATGTACTGTAAGGGTAGTAGAAAGTTTCCAATACACTAGACCAGACAGGAGAAACCACTGGGTGATATGGAATAGGCTACAGTGTAAGGACACTGTGTGTTTTAGCCTTATGTAAGATATAGCCAATACCAAGGGGTCAGTCTCATTGGACATTTTTAGGGTGAGAACCTTACAGCATTCGAAAAAGTGGAAAGTCTGGAGCCATGCTATTGAATGGAGCGTGGCAGTGCTAATGCTGAAATAGAACACGCTGCTCTCATCCTGTTGCATCTTAAAGCAGGGTTGGGTACGGTTGGTCGGCACTTTTATTAAAGATCATCCAGGACAGGTTGATGCTGGAAGTGGTGTCGGAGGGACCAGTAGGGGGCACTGCTTTCAATAGCCAAAAGTACAACAGGGTGTCTGCCACAGCCAGGTGATAATTTAACGATGCTATTTTAGGCAGAAAAAGGGTCAAATTTCATTATCAACAGAACTTGCTCTACCACACACCGAAGGGGCTATCATAAATCGCATAATGCTCAAGCCACGAAACATTCACATTTCCTGATTTTTGAGGGGAAACTAATAGTTTGCAGTAACAGTCAATTGATTTTGCTCTCTGCAAATTTACTTTTACACTTTTTCAGTTACAATTATGCAAACAGAGGACAGGATTTACTCAGGGGTTTGTAACTGTTGAAGAATAAAAAGGGACTGAACTTTTGCACCTCTGTCATTGAGAGAAAAACCTCCACCTCTTATTGAAATCTGGAAAAATCATTCTGCAAAATTCATGCTTCTTCACTATGGTTATATATAACCTTGTCATATATATATAAACTTTCTCGGCTTCCAAATAAAAATATGGATATGCGGCTGGTCCAAAAGGCGAGGGAGATTAGTTGACTTCTTTTAAAGAATGGGATTGGCCTCTCCCTGCACCTCTGCACCTCTGCCTTCCTGCCATCCACAGGGAACCAATAAACGCTAACAACGGCCCTATCAGGTTCCCAGCGCTCCACAAAAATATCACGTTTAGACAAATCAACAGTTCATCACACATCCCTTCCTCTGCTCATTTCAGCTGGTCCTGGGGAGAGAGTCCTTGTGAAAAGACAGCATGTCTAGAACAGTAGACAGCAAGCCAGAGGGAGCCAATGTTAAGCAGAGAGATCCAATACAGACAGAGGTCCCGCCATCCTCTCAGTGTATCCAAAGGTGACAGTTCACAGACCCGTTCACAAGGAGCCCTTGTAGGTTTGTTGTCTCGTTAAACACGGCTCATAGTTTTAAAGGCGCTAGCGATTTTTTTGGCTCATGCTTCGCTGACGTCATGTTATGAGAAAATGTCACAGTGAAAAGAGGGGAGGCCAATGTTCATGAAAAGATGCTCTATACTACTACTGAGAAATTACTTTTAAACCCCACGAGTGATATTGCTTTGGCCGTCCAACAAAAGCAGAATATTGTGTACACATTTCAATGGAACACAAACATACACATCCAGACACATTTTCTATGTGGCATTTAGTGTATAAGCTTGTTCATGGCGAAGAGGTGGGTGTAGATGCATGGTGGAATGGTTCCATTAGTTACCATGGAACATGGAAGTCATTGGAAAATAACTTTAGATAAAGAGTCAATAAGCTAKGGGGGAGTGGGGGAACCAAATGGTGTACCCCATTTAAATGCCCCACCCCCTCCACTGCCTCCTTCAATGGTTTACATACTGTACTGGCTTCAGAGGCAATGTGCAGAGAGAAGTGACCAGATTGATAGATACATGTATAAGCACTGCAATATCAGACCATGAGAAAATCTTCAAATGCTGTGAAGTAAATTACCATTGTAATAAGAATGACTTTCTGTTGTTGGTTATCAAAGCAGGGTAACACCAATCACAGTAGGCCTGTCTAAATTACCACTGGCCATCTAAGTGGATGGAAAAACAGTTTCAGTGTCAACTTAAACGACCAGATAGAAAGCATGCAGAAAAGATATTGAACTATAAATATATATATACGTTAAATAATACCATCGTTGAGAAGTAACAATCAAATAAAAGCTAGACAGTCAGGTAGAATCAAGCATAAAAAGGGCATTCAGGACACATTACCATTTATTTTGTGTTTGAGCAGAGGAACACAACAATAGCCATGGCAAAATGTATAGAATTTCAATAAATTAGCTTTAAAACTGCAAAATTGTCTCTCAGCTCCATGCCAAACTGTGTAGAATTGCTGGAAATGAGCTTTACAGCAAAGAATGTCTCTACACCGCCAAGATACCTTTCTAGCTAATATACTATGTTTACACATAATTGTCCAATTAAATGTAGAGGTCAAAATAATGAAACTGTCTAACAAATCTATTGATTTTAAAATGTTGATTACTTCTCTTTGCAATTATTATTCACCTGCTGACAAGACGTGACCTCATTTGTTTACTAACATATGATGGGAGTCCCTGGTTGCAAGTTTGAAAAGTTTGAAAACCCCTTGATCAGAGCATGGGTAGCTTTGTTACTTTCTGCACACAAATAAAACAGCTTGATTCAGTCCATCACCATTCCTGGAATGTCTGAAAGAGAGAAAATGGGAGCGCACCTATGCCGAATGGCTTGGTTGAGACTGAAATATTTTCCCAAACAACTGTTGGACCAGAGAACGTCACTAAGCCTGAGATTAAATAATTACACAGTGCCTCTTAAAGCAGATCACCACAAAGACGCCATTGTGTTTGTGCCAGAAAAGCCACCATTAATCTGACTTTACCATTATTCTCCCAAATTGCTCTTGGGAGGGAGAGCAATACATTTAAAAGTTGAACAGCCCTCCAGACTGGGCAGAKAGGCTTCCTCCACTCCATTGAAGTGAGTGGTTTAATGGAGAGGTGCATAAATCTGCCTTTGTTTCTACAACCGCCATATTTTCCTCTATTTAAATCATGGACTTGAAACAGCAACAAATGAKTTGTGGCTCCAGTGGAATCTAGTTCCAATTACAGGTTCTGGATAAATTCCAAGAGCAGGATCTGTTCAGGGGTGTCAAACTCATTCRATGGAGGGCCTAGTGTTTGTGGGTTTTTGGTTTATCCTTCCAATTAAGACCTAGACAACCAAGTGAGGGGAGTTCTTTACTAATTAGTGACCTTAATRCATCAATCAAGTACAAGGGAGGAGCGAAAACCCGCAGACACTCGGCCCTCTGTGGAATGAGTTTGACACATGTAATCTATTTGAACACCCTCGGATAGCTGTTCCCGTCCACTTTTGACTTGTGAGTACTGTATGTACTTGRAGTATATTAATGGTTTTGCATGTCTAGTGATGAAAGATACTATAAATGTAGGCTGCTGTACATTAGTATTTATTTTTGGTGTTCCTATGAATGGCAGCCACTAGTGTCCATGCCCTCACCAGCACGACAAGCCATGTAGTCAGCCTGGAACGCACCCACTGGCTTGAAAAACGAATGCAGGCACAGCTGACTTCAATAGGCTCATTAAGGGTGTGGCTGGCTACTCAATCAGCCACCACACTTATCAGCTGCTTGGTTCCCTCACTAGAGAGAGTGAGAGGCCTGAGAGCATGGGTAGCTCTGTTTGCTGAACATTTAGGTTGTAAAATTCTTGGCAGTAAAAGTGCTTATGTTTTGAATTTACCCTCTATTTGAAACCTAGCCTAGTTCTGGTCAGTGGCACCACACCTCCCCACTGGCTTCCACATTTGGTGGAAAATGCTGGCAGAGGCCTACTGGATGACTTTGAGCTAGGTTGTGTTTCTGGTACATCGCTCCTTGGAGGCATGGTGAGTTGTTTTGGGGTTTAGATGGCAAAGACAAGATAACTGCAAGTATGGTGCCTGTACCTAGGGGTGTGTGAGTGGCTGGAAGAAAATGGTGCAAGGTACCTTCTGGACTTCATGTAAGATGAAAAGGTCACTCAAGGCTGTTGATGTCATGCGCTTCTACCTTAGGAGAAGAATTGGTGGGCTGAAGATGAACAGCAAAGCACTTTTGATCTCCCCCTTTTCACAATAAGTCTACTAGTGTCCCTGAAGACCTCCCTGGTCTGTATGAATGGTGGGAATGGTGTGGAGAAACCACACACCATTTGACTCTGTGCCCTTYCTGTCGTGATGACTGGTGTGGCAGCTGTGAAATGGATTGACAACAGTGAAAATTATGCCCACATCCCATGGATCCTGAGGCCCATGCGGTCTTACTGAAGATGATTGACGCTGCTACAATAGTTGTGYCCACACCAAAACATCGTTAAGGACGTGGCGCAAGTTCTATCAGACTCACTCTGCAGAAGAAGACTTTCCTTCCATGGTGGCCTGCTGGAACTGACTCGCTGCTGGCCTGTTCAGTGTCAACCAGAAGCGCCTGCACAATCACTGCCCTCATGRCCTAAAGAAGTCCTGTGCCACTGGGGCTGCCACAGAACAAATCCTCTACCCTACTACTGGGGCGCCACTACAAGCCATGTGGTCAGCCTGGAATGCGCCCATCAGCTTGAAGCCTTGGGATGGGTCATCTGCGAGCCTTCCTCATGAGAAGGAAGTGTGGCGCCGTGAGGGGCACCAGCACCACAAGCCATTTAGTCAGCCTGGTATGCACCCACTGGCATGAGAACACAGGCACAGCTAACTTCAAAAGGCTCATTAAGGGTGTGGCTTGCTACTCGATCAGCCACCACACTTATCAGCTGCTGGTTTCGCATGAGAGTGAGGCCTGAGAGKGCAGGTAGCTCTGTTTGAAAGTTATTTGCTGAACATTTTAAGTTAATTTAGGTTGTAACCTTTTTATAGGGTAAATTCAAAACAGAGCTTTTATTGCCTATCATGAGCCTCTGTACTATAA
This sequence comes from Salvelinus sp. IW2-2015, assembly GCF_002910315.2. Taxonomy (NCBI): domain Eukaryota; kingdom Metazoa; phylum Chordata; class Actinopteri; order Salmoniformes; family Salmonidae; genus Salvelinus; species Salvelinus sp. IW2-2015. The sequence continues at coordinate 10,938,810 of NC_036865.1, forward strand.
ACCTTGTTCTGAGTCCAATCCTACAAATCAGGTTTGAGGAGTTAGCGAGGTAACTTTGGTCAACTGAGTTCACGGTACCACGAAAGTAGCTCACTTTTTAGCCAGGCACAMTTATATGGCAACGAATCCTTCAGAACTAACCTGCTCTGGAGTAGGCTAATACATTTTATCCTGAAAGAAGTTTCTAAACCACGAGTTGGGGACCAAAGTAATCAGATACCCTCCCTCATGCAAAGAATGTCAACATTCTTAATCTCCTTAATTTGAGCAATATGATTTATTAAATATTTAATTAAGAGTCTATGACTTGGGTGGCTGGAGTCTTTGATCATTTTTAAAACCTTCCTCTGACACCGCCTGGTATAGAGGTCCTGGATGGCAGGGAGCTCGGCCCCAGTGATGTAGTGGGCCATACGCACTACCTTCTGTAGCGTCACGCAACCAACCATAGTAGAAACATAATCCATAGATGGCAGTTCCCATTCAAGTCAAGACTGGCAGCCATTGTTAGTATACACATGAGTTTAACAGTCAAATTGCCAGGATAAGAGGTTCCAAACCCTTTTATTGATTCTACTGTATGTCTGGCCACAACGCAACAAGCTGTTCCACAGAAYGTGCAATAGGAGTGTGATAAGCACACCAAAGACGGCATTAACAATGGCACTTCTAAAAGCCTATTTCACACCATTGCCTTCTGAATTTGCAAGATAATCTTTCTTTCATTCACCACAAACGAAAACGTGGCACTGACTCGCCCATGGATTGATGTTCCAGCATTGTCTCAATTAAGAGGGTGCCATTCAATTAGCCATGTGCGACAATGCAAGCCTGCTAGAGTTGGCAGCAAGAGGACGAGCAATATCCATCACCGTAGTATGGATGAAGCCTGACCTGGAATGTGAAGCTAACTGAAGCTGGCTAGCTTTATAAAGGCCTGAGTAGATCTAGCTTGCTTCGTAGTATACCACTCTAGTCAGTGGCAGTACAACTCCCCACTGGCTGCCACACTGTAACTAACACTGTACCCAGAGCATTTGAAACATACATTTAAAGCATAAACTATGTCATTAGACAATTAGATTAAACAGCAGTGCTGCAGGATACAAGGTTACAATTCCCTGACTTGCTAATTCACATAATCATTGGAAATACACCATCAGGCTTTTGCAACTGAGCATTGGTTTTAATGAGGGTTCACCCTGTCTCCTCTTTCATTGACTTAATAGCGGGTTTGCATTCAAATTGCACTGAAGTTTCATTCAAGCTGACATGATTTTCTTTTGTACAGACTGAGCTGTTGTTGGACCTTAAGGCCATGAATTAACAGGACATAAAAGTGGCACGGGGGGGAAAAAAACAATTTGACTTCATTGCCAGAGGAGGCCTTTGAAAAGACAGCAATGTGAAATGGAGGGCAACCTCACCTTCTTAAAACACCACAGCTACTGGTCTGCAGTTCAGGCTCACACAAATAAAGCTATGATCAAAAGGGAGAGGATTGTACTAACACCTGCATAATCTGGCAGATGCTAAAGAAATGAGGCTATTACTTACTTTAAAACAGGGAGGGACCGCGGGAAAAGGGAAAGTCCACCGAGCAAATACGTGCTGTGTTTCAGGAGGTTTTACCAGCGAACTCCTCAACGCCTTCTCAAGGATGCTCCCACTGTAACCCTAGAAGGCCTTAATGTAGCTGTTAAATAACCTTCACAAGTCCACGGGCCTGTCATGAAAACCAATATGTCATGCACTGCGCACTTCCTAAGCTGTTTGTTATCGGCCAAAGGAAACAACCCATTGGAGTGATTTGAATGCYTGGCTGGGAGAGCACGTGGCAGCTACATTTCATTTGCTGATGTTATGTTTAAAAACATCAGGAGTTATTTGGACATTATCCTGTGGTTTTTGGACCGGGGCCCAAAGTGGGTGAGTTTAGTTTTGTCAGAGGTGGAGAGGTTTAAGGGCAGACCCAGTGCTCTGTTTGCTAGGGTTTATTGGGAGGGATTTGGTATGGTACTGTACAGCGAAATACAATGCTTAGCAAAACATTACTGGAGCAAACAGCCCATGATAGATGATAGGGAATCTATGTGTTAGGGCTCTCTTGATTTCCTCTCGTCTGATGGAGCAATTGCGATTATTTACTACTTCCCCAAATAAAATGCTTAGGTCTTGATATTACCTCGGGAAAGCTTACGTCAATCTGTCCAAATAGTTTGCCGCCGAAAGGTTACCTCGATGCTAGTACCTACATTTGGAGCCTTTTAATAATAGGCCTGGCACATGTGCATGGTGGGCCATAGAGCATACGACTGTTAGCTACAGTACGTAGCTAGCGGCAACAAGGCGCCATGCTCTTCCCCTTGTCCACACAGGCAGGAGGCGTCAATGAGAGGAAACCCCAGCACTTCTTGACCCACGAACACATTATTTACCCAAGAAAAATGGCAACGTGGGTCAGGTTAAAACAACATCTCTACAACGGGGGACAAAACATTTGAGCACTTTGGAATGTTTTATGCTTCCAACAGTAAATGCATTATGCAAGCTAGCATTCCTCCATTCATCCTTTCAGGGCTAATGTATATGCATATCCACTGCCGGCTTTGCTGAGAGATGGATCTGCGACATGATCTAGGCGTGTGTTATTGTTTTTCAAAATCTGATGAATGAATCAACAGTTGACCCCTGTAAATACAGACCTACGAAAACAAACAGGGTAAGGTCCATAAACCATATCAACAGGTCGCCAAGACATATCTATGGAATATTTTGTCATGTCTGCAAATTGGTGTTATGCATACAATTCTAGTGTTTCAAGAGTTATGAATATGTAAGACCTTCCAGTTTGGTTGTTTACTCTTATAATCCTTTTTTTCAAGCTGACATTATGGATTTACTGCTAAGAACCTTTTCTTGGCTGTGACCACCAAGGGTTGCTGCAGTTAGCATATTATATATGACATCAGTGCGCCATATATCTCAGTGTGCTGCTGACATAAATCATAATTTGGTCCAAATCACAGCTTGACTTCTACATGACAATTAGTCTTATTCATAATCTCTCCAGCTCTTAAACAACCAAAACAAGCTTGTTAGGTTCCCTGAGGTTCCACTTCCATAACGACTTCTCTCATCTTTCAGTGCAGAGTTAGACACATGCATTCACCCAGCTAACACACACTGGTAATGTGACATAGCACAGACATCAGAACTCTCCTAGGACCACCGGGTTGGAGGCTCAATCCCCACTTCAATTCATAACCAACGACTCTGCTGCCAAGAGCAAAAATGAGGTGCAATGTGGATTTTAGGAGCCAATGCCTCTTCCTATAGGGTTACAAGAGAAAGAYGGGGGGGGGGAGGGGTTGCCGTGCTTGAAGTTATTAAAACAGAAGCTCCGAGAGCAGACATTGGTTGCATTGCTGAAATAAATGGGGAAGAACTCAATGTCTTTACCATGTGTGCCGAAGGGTTGGCATTTGGCCAGCTTTACACTACACACCGAGCAGAGTGTTAAAAGGGGCTTTAAATGAGTATTGGCTGTTGGATAATTAGAAAAACAGAGCCAGCAGTGGTATAAACAAACCAAATCTTACCTGCTTAAAGGGACCAAAACACGGCCTGAGTTTGATTATAAGAGGAACAACCCCGAATTGTAGGCCTACAAATCTAGAAAGGAAAAACAGTGTACGAGCAAAAATATTTGACCATGTCTTAAAAGATTTGTATCTCTATGTGTTTGATATTTGAGCAGTAAAGACTGTCAGAGGTAATAAAGCTAACTGCCAGTGCCTGGGGTAATCTCCATGTACACCAGAATGTATCCAGCCCCGCTGCTAGAGTTATTACCAGTTGGACACCAATGTGCACCGAGTCCTTGAAGTGTTCCTGCAGCTCGGAGAACAGTAAGATGAGCTTGGGATTCTATCTAAGCTCCTGCCGGGCCTATTTTGCCTCACAGAAAAAMGGCTGCAAAACTTGGCCTTCAGATACTCTGAAATAATACCCTGTCTACAAACTGCCCCGTCTCTCTCCCTCCCTAATGGTCCCTCATGTCCCCTGCCTCACTATCTGAGGACCCTGAAAGTCAGAAAAGAGCTAGAATTAGGAAAGCATCCAGTGTTCCAACCACAGGTATGCAGCCACATCTACAGTATGTTACAATGTCAGGAGCTGAGAAAAGGTCCATTGCACTAAGTCTGCTGTTTGTCATTAGCGTGGACACCGCAATGTCACAAGTTGAGGCTCATGTGTTGGAAATGTGTTGAAACTGTCACCGGGCTCATTAGTCAAAGCAGTGGATCCTGTGGCCAAACAAATGAATCAAACACACTGAGCTGTGATGGCTGTAAACAATCTACGAACATTTCWAAACAATGCAGCAACACTTAACTTCATCGCTTAAAGGAAATTTCCACCCAAAAACAATGTTTTGCTATTTGTTTCATTAGTCCATTGTTGACATATTCCCAATCAAGTTTTCAAGACATACAGAAATCCTCCCCATATGATGCATTTTGCATTATATGATGCAAAACGCAGCAGCATGTGATGCAAAATACATCCTTACMGGGATGATTTCTGTATTTTGAAAGTGACATACTGTATCTTGAAAACTTGATTGCTGACAAGCAAAACATTTTGGGACTATGTCAACAATGGACTAATGAAACAAATACCAAAAGATAGTTTTTGGGTGGAGTTTTCCATTAATCTCGTTGTGAAGTGATGCTGAGTTTGAGACATACCTGTGAGGGAATGAAAATAAGAACTGCGCAAAGAAAAGTGGTCTAGAGTGGCTTCTGAGAAATAAAGAATTATGTCCTGTCTGTCTACGGAGCTCGGGTCAGTCACTCTGTACTTTCCCATAAAGAATGTTTATTGGTGCTGCTATATAATTTCCACGAATTATGACCAAGCACATTCAGACCAAGATGGAGGACTTCAGACCACAGGATATCACTGCACTTCCCCTGAGAAATATCAAGACTGTGCCCAATCAATTGTCTATTTCTGTCCCCCCAAACAGAATATCAAAATAAACACAGGCCTGATGAAGGATGACATGTCAACTGCAAAGACAAACAAAGTGAAAACCCAAATCACACGAAAGCATCAGGTTTCGTCCTCAAGAAGGTGGAAGCCTAAATGGGAAAAACAGACTTGGCCGCAAACACAAGCGTATGTCCAGCAGAGTGGAGTTATGACTGACAAGACATTCTTACATTCCTTCAACCACAACGCCCCTGAACCCCATCTCCCCCCTCCTCACTCCTCCCTCGCCCCCTTTCAGCTGGAACAGAGGTTCTGAGATTTGTCTCATAAAACAAAAAGGATCAAACATGAACCATGCCTAATGCTGCTTGTAAAGTGTTACCGCTATTAGCACCGATCCCTGTTGCTTAGTTGAGGACTGTTGCCAGGGACATGATAACATTTTCTTCACCCCTCTGGGTTGCATCTCTAAATAAAATCCTGTACAACCACACTGGAGTAAAGGACCACAATAAAGATAAGCTGTGTGGCACCAAATAAAACTTAACCTTTTCAGTGAGTAATATGGTTGGTGACCATGTCTACTTGAAMGTGGTGTGTTTGGGTGGGTGGGGGGGGGGGTATTATCAGGTTATTATTGGATTCAATATTTTAGGTTAAAAAAGTTTGAGGACTCCATAATGAAAATGGGACGGTAGCGTGTTCATATTTCTGAGAACGGCAGAATCTTTTTGAGTATCTCTGGGTTTGTTKTATATTTGCGTCACATCGTCATGGGGATGTCAAAGGGGAGGCGCCATTCATTCTAAATCGGTAGAMATTTTTAAAAGCTGAATTTCTCGTCAGTCTCATCTGTCCCTGTCTGGCCGTAACTACAGACAACACTGACCAGAGTCAGTTCCCAGAACCTGCTCTGTCAATACAAACATCCACCTCTCTCTCTCTKTTTCCAGATGTCTTCCGCTGCTACACAGAAGACAGACCTGCTGTGATCTTCATCTGCCTCTCATATCCACTGAATGCTCAGGCATTAACCTCTGCAAAACTCAACTCCCCCCTATACCCCYCACATGCCACCCCAGCTGTGAACCCCTGAAACCCAAACTTGGTCTATTCCAAGAGTCCCCCTGAGACTGGATCTCTCCCATAGACCAAACAAGCCCTAAACCTGCCTACTGGTCTCTCTCAAAAACACTGCTGGCGCTGGTCTCAGACTGGCAGGTAGGACTGCTATGGGCCTTTGGGCCTGCCCTGCCAACAGCAGTTGTTCTCCATGGATACGGGTGACATGGACAAAGAGGTGGATAGGTTTGAATCAGATTTTGCATTCCAGGAGAGTCAATCAAGGTGCATAGATTCCAGCTCACCCTCCCTTTGGGAGACAGGACCGAGATCTGTTTCCACCTGGGAACCTATTCCATTGTAGGATGCATGCAAAGTGGGAAAAAAGGCCAGAGAATGAGAAAGGGACTGAAATGGCTCTGTTTAAACACACACACACACAACAAAGTTCACGGCTCCACAAAGCATAAATGATTTGTGTTTTGATTCAATCAAAAGCGTGTTGTGATGTTCTAAAGTGGATATACGAAATGAATGTCAAAACACTGTCTAACTAATAGGTTTGAATAGCTGCGTAAAGAACATACATGACAGTCTGAAGAGACCCGTCACGTTACACACAGCATAATAAACCTCTGTGGCGTAGTGACCCCCTCCATGTACACACGCACACTCAAAACACATTATACAACATCAATAAACAGGGAACAGGCCTTGTTTGTCTCCATATCCCATTTAACTGGAGCATGTGGACTCTCTCACAGTCCACAGCAGAAATTAGGCATGTCTCATTTCAGAGAACTCCCATAAGGAACACTTGCTCCGGGGCATTCCAAAACACGGGGAAGTCAGCTCTTCAGAGAAAACATGTCCAGCCTCCATCTTACGCTCTACTCTAGGGGCTCAACAGGCTCCACTCACAGGCCAAAGGAGAAGACTTCAGGTAGGTACAGCCTCAGGCTTTCTGAAAAGAGGAAGAAAAGCTCAGGGAATTCTGAATTGATCAGTCAGAAAATGAATTGCGCTGAGAACATCTAGATGCTAGATGTTGAGTTTTTTCAACAATATTACCTATTGTATATTATGAGGACAATGAGGATGATTTAATTCTCTGCTTAACATCAAAATGCATGGGTGTTTGATTACGCTCAAAAACAGCCTTCCCACGTTCGAGACATGTTATAGAAGTATTACATCATTCACATGCACATCAAGCCTGTCCAATCAGTCTCCAACTACTTCTCRCTACTTCACCAGATCCAATTATGACGATTGTCTGGSGTATCCATGGCTACCATTCATCTGGCCACAGTCATCATCCATGACTGTGTAAAATAAGGCCTTTTAATGTAAAACCTCCCAATGTGAAAGGAGTGGGGGTATATGACATTGGGGTGATCTCTGGTCATGCACCAGGAATTATAGACTTCAAAACATGAAATATGGACCCCAGGCCAGAAATGGACTAATAAAACAATACCGAATTGCACCGGATTCCTTAGGGTGATAATTCAAATCTGGACATTTCCGGACAAAGGAAGCTCCAGGATATAGAAGTGGGCCTTTCTCTGATATTGCTGGTGCTAGTGACCACATTGGCCCCCKAAACCATCTGCTGTTTGATTATTATCCCCAGAACAAAACGGGTTCCCCTGCGCAACGKCTGCCATTCTTCAGCCCTGCATCTCAGATTAGCCAAGCAGAACCCCTGACCAAACTCCCCCATCACTACTGCAGTGCCCACCTCCACTACAAACTACAACCACATAGATATGGTGCTGCAAGCTAGGGAGTCATGGAATCCATTTTGGCTCGCTGGAGTGAGACCAGTCCKCCATGGCTACACAGTGGTGTCCAACACAGCTCTCTGTTAGCCCTCATAATCTGGGATATCCATGTCACCACGCACCAGTAATCACAGGAGGCTCAAGCGTGACGGCAAATACTGATAAAGAGGCCTATCTTTAAGCTTCCAATTCACTGAGGTTGTACCCAAGCCTACTGAAATAACTAGCCTTTTGAAGTTCTCTCTTATACAGTCAATATTATGGTGGTAGTGTAGGCCTGTTTCACAAAAGGAAACAAACTTTGGTAACTAGGTCAGAACTGACACACATCACACGCTGGGCCAGGGAGATTCAACCTGTTGCCGAACACAGGTGTTTGCATCTCCTGAGTCCATTCCATATCGGAGGCATGGACACCCATGACCCACAGCCAAACATTTCCGACAGGCTGCATATTACCCAGGCTTCCTAGGACAAATGCTGCGTCCAGTGTTCTCTGATGAAATATCCCACATGGCTCATTCCTGAGGGCCGCATTTGGTCTTCAAGGCCACACTGAAAATTGGCTATATTTCCTTGCCGTCAAAACGAGCTAAAATAGTCTATCCAGGACTAGCCGAGGCTGCAGATCCAACTTTTCTGGACCCCTCATCCCGACAGCTAAAGGTCCCGAAGCTTCTGCGCATGTGCGGGATTCTCTACTTTACACACGTCTCTGCTCTACTCGTAGAGATGTTGTTGTTTTGAAGTAGTCTACAGTGTTGTTTCGAAGTAGCCTACAGTGTTGTTTTGAATATGTACAGCGAGCAAATTTTAAAGTAGACGGTGTTAACAAATTGTAGCATAGCCTGCCTGTGTGTAGTTTCAATTGAAGCACATACAGTTGAAGTCGGAAGTTTACATACACCCTAGCCAAATAKATTTCAACTCCGTTTTTCACAATTCCTGACATTTAATCCTAGTGAAAATTCTCTGTCTTAGGTCAGTTAGGATCACACCTTTATTTTAAGAATGTGAAATGTCAGAATAAAAGTAGAGAATGATTTATTTCAGCTTTTATTTCTTTCATCCCATTCCCAGTGGGTCAGAAGTTTACATACACTCAATTAGTATTTGGTAGCATTCCCTTTAAATTGTTGAACTTGGGTCAAACGTTTCAGGTAGCCTTTCACAAGCTTCCCACACCTCCTAATAGAGCTGGTGTAACTGAGTCAGGTTTGTAGGCATCCTTGCTRGCACACGCTTTTTCAGTTCTGTCCACAAATTTTCTATAGGATTGAGGTCAGGGCTTTGTGATGGCCACTCCAATACCTTGACTTTGTTGTCCTTACGCCATTTTGCCATACTTTGGAAGTATGCTTGGGGTCATTGTCCATTTGGAAGACCCATTTGCGACCAAGCTTTAACTTCCTGTCTGATGTCTTGAGATGTTGCTTCAAACTATTCACATTATTTTCCATCCTCATGATGCCATCTATTTTTGAAGTGCACCAGTCCCTCCTGCAGCAAAGCATCCCCACAACATGATGCTGCCACCCCCGTGCTTCACGGTTGGGATGGTGTTCTTTGGCTTGCAAGCCTCCCCCTTTTTCCTCCAAACATAACGATGGTCATTATGGCCAAACAGTTCTATTTTTGTTTCATCAGACCWMAGGACATTTCTCCAAAAAGTACGATCTTTGTCCGCATGTGCAGTTGCAAATTGTAGTCTGGCTTTTTATGGCGGTTTTGGAGCAGTGGCTTCTTCCTTGCTGAGCGGCCTTTCAGGTTACGTCGATATATGACTTGTTTTACTGTGGATATAGATATTTTGTACCCGTTTCCTCCAGCATCGTCACAAGGTCCTTTGCTGTTGTTCTGGGATTGATTTGCACATTTCACACCAAAGTACGTTCATCTCTAGGACACAGAACGCGTCTCCTTCCTGAGCGGTATGACAGCTGCGTGGTCCCATGGTGTTTATACGTGCGTACTATTGTTTGTACAGCTGAACATGGTACCTTCAGGCATTTGGAAATTGTTCCTAAGGATGAACCAGACTTGTAGAAGTCTACAATTTTTTTCTGAGGTCTTGGCTGATTTCTTTTGATTTTCCCATGATGTCAAGCAGATACACTGAGTTTGAAGGTAGGCCTTGAAATARATCCACAGGTACACCTCCAATTGACTCAAATTATGTCAAAGCCTAAAGCCTATCAGAAGCTTCTAAAGCCATGACATAATTTTCTGGAATTTTCCAAGCTGTTCAAAGGCACAGTCAACTTAATGTATGTAAACTTCTGACACACTGGAATTGTGATACAGTGAATTATAAGTGAAATAATCTTAGATATATATAAATAAAATTAGATTTGATTTGATTTGTGTCATGCACAAAGTAGATGTCCTAACCGACTTGCCAAAACTATAGTTTGTTAACCAGAAATTTGTGGAGTGCTTGATAAACTAATTTTAATGACTCCAACCTGAGTGTATGTAAACTTCCGACTTCAACTGTATTTTGCATAGTGGCGCACACTGTTGAGTTTTGGCCACATGACTAAACAATTTGACCATTTGCACAATCACCCTAAAATCGAATAAGAAAATAGGTGGTATTTTTTGTCTTACAGTAACGTTATACTATGCTATTATATTCGGTTCTGTTATGTAGAATACTATCATTATGTGACCTTGCAGACATTGATTCAGCTTTGTTCAAACTTTATTAAACAAACATAATTTGCCAGAGTAGCCTGTTCTCTACAAGTAGAGCAGAGAATGTGRGTAAAGTAGAGAATCCCACACATGCACAGAAGCTTCGGGACCTTTAGCTGTCGGGAAGAGGGGTCCAGAAAAGTCAGATCCACAGCCTTTCCTTTCTATAATTTATGGATAGTTCACAATTTCTAACACAAAACTTAACACAGTATGTCTGTCTTTGGCATGTCTCTACCATCTAAGCATCTTCGGTAATTGAATGACCCATACATTGTTGGCTGTATTCTAGATGGCCACTGTTACCATGGGGGAGCGAAACGCATCTCCCCTCTTCGACCAACCCCCCAGTGGATTAGACTCTAACATAAGTTCCCTGTCGAGCTGATATTGATGACGGGTAAACAGGGGGGGATGCAACCCACACAAACAAAACCTCCACACACACACACACACACACACACACACACAGCGGGGGATCTAATCCTGGATTACTATGAAGGGCCTTGACAGGCTGAGAACACTACTTGCCCCCCTACCCCACAGCCCCCGTCCCCACCATCACCACCTCGACCTGGCTGTGAAAGCCTGTCTGCCCCCCTGGCCTGGCTCTGAGCTGGGGGATGTAGTGAACTACAGTAAATTATGATATCAGGTTTGGTGGGTCTGTGCCTGGGAGAGCAGAGGGGGTGCTTTATCCGGAGGGTGTTTTACATTTCACTGTGAGGCCCAGCTCTTGGCACCAAAACATGGAGGGGGAAACCACCGACCATATCAACTAGCTAGCCATCACGCTGGCACTTCCGTGTCAGAAAAAATCCCACAAAGAGAGAGGAGGCCCAAGGTGGACCTTAAACAAGCAAAACAGGTCTTTGAAGAATTTTAGTATAGTTTATATTCAGAACAATATCTGCCTTGGTTCATTATGTAACAGCAACAAAGACTTCCGCTCTCAAAAATACATTTAAAAGGCTATGACTGAGTATGCTTTGAAGRAACGTTGTTGCTTTTATTCCCCTGGTCACAGATTCCTTTTAGGCAATTAGAAGGTCTCCATCTGAGAAGAGAGAAGAGATTCAAACCTCCAGAAACGTCTTTATCACTCTGATTAAAAGGGACTTCTAACAATTAAGCAGTTAGCTACCATTTTATTCATTACTGTGAACGTGGTGTGTGGGAGAGTGGCCAGTTTAAAGTACAGTGGAACAGAGCCTCGTGAGGTCAAAAGGGCAGACTCGGGTCACAGCAGTTGTGGGACACTAATGTACACAGCGTATGTGACATGTACACTAACCCTCAGATCTGAAGACACACCATGACCGAGAACACCAACTCTCCTTTTGTCTCGCAGGCACACACACACACACACACACACACACACACACACACACACTGCTAATACAAACATTTTAAACACACATCTGCCAGACAACAACCCGGGGAGCTGTTCTGTAAAGATGGACCACCGATGCTGGCTCGTCACAGGTCTCCAGCACTGTAAATATCCTTGTTTATCTTCGGGACATCAAATGGCTGTTTAATGGATAGATGAGCAAACCAACTGTCTGGACGGGGGCCTTTTTCTCCCAACGACTGGCAAGCCTCTGTTAGGTCGCCCTTCTCACCCCTCTCTCACCCTCCTCCCCTCCTCCCTGCTTTCGGTGCACAGGCTCTCTCATTTCACAGCTGGGGAAGTCATTGTGACGGATTGGTGTCATCATCTCCCCTCTCTCACAGCCCCAGGGGACACAGCAGCAGGGATGACCTCTGACCCCTTGATAAGGGCCGCCAGGTACCAGAGATACAGAGCCAGATAACCTCTATTCACAACAACTGACAATGCCCTCTGATATCTGAGGGAATGTGTCATTATAACTGCTAGGAACTAGGGCCCTATTTCCACTATGAGAGATGAAAGATAGGAGCAGAGTGGCGAAAGACATTTCTACTTTCAATTCACATGACATCCTTACCTTACCTTTCGTTGTGGCTGGCAAGGCAACATTTTTGGTCCGCAGTTCAAATTGACCATAAGTATAGCCAGTAAGCACAAACTATTTCACAATCCGAGCAACTTTTCTTCTAAAACATGTAAAAAATATTGAATATTGCAACCAAACCATATTACACTCTTGAATAATGCAACAATCCACAAGCATGTGCAGACAATTCAAGTGTTTATTTTCTCATCTGTACATATTAAATTAGCTCACAATACACAGCTAACTCCAACTAGCTAGCTAGCTAGATAACTAACATTAACAACATGCTTCATGATCAAGTAACGTTCGCATATCAACAATGAACCTTTACCCCTCCAATACGAATATAAAAGTACACTAGATGGTAAGTTTACAAGTAAAGTTGGTGGGGCTAGCTAAAGCTCTTTAAACGTTTGTGGTAGTGAAAGTGTTAAAATGTCATTTTTAATTCTCATCGAAAGTCAGTAGATTTTTGTCAGAAGTTGTGGTAGTACTGGTCAGTAGTTGTGGTCAAAAGTTGTTTGTATATGGTTAGTAGTTAAATGTATGATTAGAAGTTGTGTGGTCAGAAGTTGTGTTGTTGTGGTATGTAATTGTGTGGTTGAGGTCAGGAGTTGTGTGGTTGTGGACACTAGACGTGGTTAGAATTTGTTTGATTGTGGTCAGAAGTTATGTGGTCGAGGTATGTCATTGTGTGGTTGTGGTCACTAGATGAGGTCAGAAGTTGTGTTCAGTAGTTATGTGGTTCAGTAGTTATGTGATTCAGTAGTTGTGTGGTTGTGGTAGAAAGTTGTATGGATATGGTAAGCAGTTAGATGTGTGGTCAAAAGTTTTGTGGTCAGAAGTTATGTGGTTGGGGTATGTAATTGTGTGGTTGAGGTCAGAAGTTGTGCGGTTGAGGTCAGAAGTTATGTGGTTGCTGTCAGAAATTGTGCAGTTGTGGTATGTAATTGTGTGGTGGTTGTCACTAGATATGGTAAGCAGTTGTGTAATTGCTGTCAGAAGTTGTAAAGTTGTGGTATGTAAAACGGCAGCTGTTTGGGAAAGTTTGAAAAACACGTGGCAATGCAGTTACAAAAACAGCTGTACCGTAAGTTCCGTATGGAATATTTTGATTCCCGCCAACAGCTATGAATAGCAGAGAAGTAGACGAATATCCCATACGCTCTAACTTTTTGTCTAACTTGTTGCGGTATTGGTCAAAATGAAAGTTGTTTGCCAAAATGTTACAGAAAATGACATTGATGCGGTTACTTAAACTGCTGTAACTTTTAATGCGAATATAATTATTTGTCCAAAGTCCAGATTTGAGTAGCAGAGAAGTAGACGAAGCTGGTAAGCTTACCCACCAATTAACATTATCATACAGTATCATTCATATTATAATGTAGGCTACACAGCTAGCTATCTAGCTAGCTAAACAAAATAATTTCTGAATTCTACTGGCTGTAGCAGAATGCTGATGTTTAGCTGAACTATAGCTAGATACAGTAAGAGATCTAAAAGCTCAGAAACACCAGTAGGATTGTCAAACATTTGCCTGCCGACAGAACTTATCACCTCTGAACAGAATGCCGGCAGTGAATCTCTTTTCTGTTCACACAGCAAAGACCTTGGAAGTCATTAGCCAATCAGCNTGCCGACAGAACTTATCACCTCTGAACAGAATGCCGGCAGTGAATCTCTTTTCTGTTCACACAGCAAAGACCTTGGAAGTCATTAGCCAATCAGCTTTAAAATACTCCTAACCAGAAGGTGGCAGTGAATGTTTTGTTTGGCAACACATCTGTTTATATTGCTTATGGTCTAGATTCAAAGCTCTCTGCACTAAAGTTGCTATTTGTAGAAAGCCGTTGTTGATACTACCCAGATTGTCACAGCTAGATAACTAGCTAGCAAGAAAAAACACCATTGGTCAACTGCAAAACATACAGAATGCTGCAGCACGGGTACTGACCAAGACCAGACAAAGAGCACACATTACAACAGTTTTAAGGTATCTGCACTGGCTGCCTGTGAGTTTTAGAATTCATTTTAAGATTATTCTATTGGTTTTTAAATCAATCCACAATTGTGCACCCCAATACATGTCAGACTTGCTTCTGGGTTATGTACCCAGTAGGTCCCTCAAGTTCTGTGCAACTGGCCTTTTAACTATCCCAAAGCCTAGGACCAAGAGGCATGGAGAGGCAGCCTTTAGTTATTATGCCCCCAGCCACTGGAATAGCCTGCCAGAGAACCTGAGGGGGGCCGAAACTGTGGACATACAGTACTAGTCAAAAGTTTGGACACACCTACACATTGAAGGGTTTTTCTTTATTTTTACTATTTTCTACATTGTAAAATAATAGTGAAGACATCAAAACTATGAAATAACTCGTAGGGAATCATGAAGTAAACAAAAAAGTGTAAAACAAATCAACTACTTCTACTTCATGAAGRGGGTTGAGAGAATGTCATGAGTGTGCAAAGCTGTCATCAAGGCAAAGGGTGGCTACTTTGAAGAATCTCAAATATAAAACATATTTGGATTTGTTTAACACTTTTGMTTACTACATGATTCCACATTTTATTTCATAGTTTTGATGTCTTCACTATTATTCTACAATGTAGAAAATAGTAAAAATAAAGAAAAACCCTTGAATGAGTAGGTGTGTCCAAACTTTTGACTGTACTTAAAAGAGATCGTAAAACACACCTTTTCAGCTTTGCTTTTCCTTAGGATGCTTTTTAGTAGTTTCATTTTTATTGTTATTCTTTCATTTTTTATCCTCTTATGTTTGTTGTGTAGTAAATATTTCKGTTTTTTTGAAGATGACAAAAAAACAATTGAATTTATGCTTCATAATCCCATACTGCCAATGTAGCTGTTTCATGGAAATMAGCTAATACATTGTGATTTAATCATAATGTCAATACTAGCTACAGTGGTTAACTAATTTGGAGGAKGCATTTAGTGTTGTGTGCATTGCGTCTGTGCACTTAGKTAGCTACCATCCCATCCCACAATGCATATGAATTGTGACTGGCTCATCCGTGGATGTACTGTATGCAGAAAACACACTATTTTTTCCTTATTTTAAACATATTGGGACTCATCTCATCCAAAAAGTTCACTCAAGTTTGCCAAAAAGCACCTGGAAGCACCTTGATGATCATCAAGACTCTTGGAAGAATGTTCTATGGACAGATGATTCAAAAGTATAACCTCCATTCCGTTTCTTTTTTTATCCGTAACTATTAAAAGCAAACCCACTATGCTTGAAAATATGGAGAGTGGTACTCAGTAATGTGTTGTGTTGGATTTGCCCCAAACATAACACTTTGTATTCAGACTGAAAAGTGAATTGCTTTGCCACATTTTTCAAAGTGTTACTTTAGTGCCTTATTGCAAACAGGATGCATGTTTTGGAATATTTGTATTCTGTACAAGCTTCCTTCTTTTCACTCTGTCAATTAGGTTAGTATTGTGGAGTAACTACAATGTTGTTGATCCATTCTCAGTTCTCCTATCACAGCCATTAAACTCTGTAACTGTTTTAAAGTCACCATTGGCCTTAAAGTCACCAATTCTTCCTCTCCGGCAACTGATTTAGGAAGGACGGCTGTATCTTTGTAGTGACTYGGTATATTGATACAACATCCAAAGTYTTTGTAATAACTTCACCATGCTCAAAGGGATATTAAATGTCTGCTTTTTACATTTTACCCATCTATCAATATAGGCACTGTGGTGGAATCTGTGTTTGAAATTCACCGCTCGACTGAGGGACCTTACAGATAATTGTGTGTGTGTGGGGTACAGAGATGAGGTAGTCATGGTAGACACTATTATTGCACACAGAGTGAGTCCATGCAACTTATNGGACCTTACAGATAATTGTGTGTGTGTGGGGTACAGAGATGAGGTAGTCATGGTAGACACTATTATTGCACACAGAGTGAGTCCATGCAACTTATTATGTGACACATTTCTACTCCTGAACTTATTTACAGTGTATTCGGAAAGTATTCAGACCCATTGACTTTTTCCACATTACAGCCTTATTCTAAAATGGACTTTAAAAAATTTCCCCTCATCAATCTACAGACAATGTCCCATAATGACAAAGCAGGTAAAAATGTTACTCAGACCCTTTACCCAGTACTTTGTTGAAGCACCTTTGGCAGCGATTACAGCCTCGAGTCTTCTTGGGTATGATGCTACAAGCTTGGCACATCTGTATTTGGGGAGTTTCTCTCGTTCTTCTCTGCAGATCTCCTAAAGCTTTGTCAGGTTGGGTGGGGAGCGTCGCTGCACAGCTATTTTCAGGCCTCTCCAGAGATGTTCGATCTGGTTCAATTCTGGGCTCTGGCTGGGCCACTCGGGGACATTCAGAGACTTGTCCGGAAGCCACTCCTGCGTTGTCTTGGCTGTGTGCTTTGGGTCGTTGTCCTGTTGGAAGGTGAGCCTTCGCCCCAGTCTGAGGTCCTGAACGCTTTTCATCAAGGGATCTCTCTGTACGTTGCTCTGTTCATCTTTGCCTCAATCCTGACTACTCTCCCATTCCCTGCCGCTGAAAAACATCCCCACAGCATGACGCTGCCACCACCATGCTTCACCGTAGAGGTGGTGCCAGGTTTCCTCCAGATATGACGCTTGGCATTCAGGCCAAAGAGTTCCATCTTGGTTTCATCAGACCAGAGAATCTCGTTTCTCATCATCCGAGAGTCTTTAGGTGCCTTTTGGTAAACTCAAAGCGGGCTGTCATGTGCTTTTTACTGAGGAGTGGCTTCCGGCTGGCCACTCTACCATAAAGGCCTGATTGGTGGAGTGCTGCAGAGATGGATGTGGAAGGTTCTGGAAGGTTCTCCCATCTCCACAGAGGAACTCTGGAGCTCTGTCAGATGGACCATTGTGTTCTTGGTCACCTCCCTGACCAAGGCACTTCTCCCCCGATTGCTCAGTTTGACCGGGCGGCCAGCTCTAGGAAGGGTCTTTGTGGTTCCAAACTTCTTCCATTTAAGAATGATGGAGGCCTCTGTGTTCTTGGTGACCTCCAATGCTGCAAAAAATGTTGAACCCTTCCCCAGATATGTGCCTCSACACAATACTGTCTCGAAGCTCTTCGGACAATTCCTTCGACCTCAGGGCTTGGTTTTTGCTCAGACATGCACTGTTAACTGTGGGACCTTATATAGACAGGTGTATGCCTTTCCAAATCATGTCCAATCAGTTGAATGTACCACAMGTGGACTCCAATCAAGTTGTAGAAACATCTCAAGGATGATCAATGGAAACAAGAAGCACCTGAGCTCAATTTCGAGTCTCATAGCAAATGGTCTGAATAGTAATGTAAATAAGGTATTTCTTATTTACATTAAAATCTAAAACCTGTTTTCACTTTGTCATTATGMMGTATTGTGTGTAGATTGATGAGGAAAAAAATAAATGTAATCCATTTTAGAATAAAGCTGTAACGTAACAAAATGAGGAAAAAAGTCAAGGGGTCTGAACTTTCCAAATGCACTGTAGACTTGCCATAGCAAAGAGGTTTAATACTTATTGACTCAAGACAGCTTTTAATTTGTAATARATTTTCTTTATTTTTTGAAAAACATATTTCCACTTTGACATTATGGGGTATTGTGTTTAGCCCAGTGGCAAAAAAATCTAAATTTAATKAATTTTAAATGRGGGCTGTGACACAACAAAATGTGGAAAAATTCAAGGGGTGTGAATACATACTAAAGGTACTGGATGTGTAGCTGAGGGTATTATTGAGAAAAGTCTAGTAAGTGTGAAGACCCTCTAGGAAGTCAATTTGTCTCTTTGTCGTTGTTGTCTCGTTCCACCTTCCCATACCCATTTATCTAAGCAGGGGAGGTTTCAAACACAATAAKAAAAACATAGGTAACAAGATGTCAAAATGTACATATTGCAGTTATAAAATACTACTGCCATGCTAAAAAGCAGGCCAATGTCTATCCAATTACTTTGAATTGGAAAATTGACAAATTATATGAGATCAGTCAACATAACTATTGAGTTACTTTTTCTGTAATCGCCAAGTCAATTGTGACCTCCCGATCTCACAAATTGTTTKATGTAATTTTCCAACAAGGAGCATGGAGCCTTTAACAGTCGAACCAGGTCCTTTAACAGTCGAACCAGGCATTTTCTCCGTCTTTTGATGTGGGTTTGATGGCAGGTATCTGGGAAGCCTTAGCTCTGTTGACAGGCCTGCAGCCCTGACAGAACAACTCTTTCCCTGGTTAGGGCTTCTAGGTCCTATAATTGATAAGAGCCCGTTATATGTTCTGCTGTGTGTAAGAGGGACTGGGGAAATGATTAACCTCGCTTTACGTTTCTGACCTCTACCCTCATCTCCCGCGCTACGCTTTCCCAGCCCTCCGCCACATAGCCTGTCCTGTCCTGTTTCCAAATAGTTCCCTTTTGAGTTTGTTAGCAGATCAGGTGTGTAGTGCTGGGGGAGCACGAGAGAGCYGCGCTACCTCCCTTTTTTCAATTTGAAAAAACACAGAAAATGTATTCTCATCAATTTTAAATTCATTTRATTTAATTACCWCAAAAATRCCATGAAAAAAGATAGAATGACAAACCAATCCAATATATAGGCTACAGCAGCCTAGAGATAGGTAAATTGTGGTTTCGTCCCMGTCTTCTCTCTGGCGGTGGCGAGAATGATGAAGAACTGTAGGATGTGTGTGCACTGCAGAGGCCTGTTAGAGKCCTTCTAGTTTGGTATGTGAGGSTGGYAAATTGGAAATGTGAATTGGGCCAAGTTGGAGGTAATAATGCCTTTAGGTTATAGTTTATTGCAATGCATTAATACACCACACCAAAAGCTTGATTTTATGGCTGTTTTAAAACAAATTTCCTGCCATTCTACATATTAATAATTTATGTTCTCTACTTGTAAATTGATTTGATCACTTAATCTACGTAAATAAATTACATGAATTGATAGTTCACCTATCTTTTTAATTGTATTCTGTAATAGGGTATATTGTAAACATGAGTTCAAGCTAATCAAATCAGCTAATCAAATTAGCGCTCCAATTAATAAACAGTCATCAAGATCTGTTGGCTATGACTAATAGTCCTACTCATCCCTTATTATTATTACAAATAGAAGATTTCTCACAATCGGGTTCCTTTAGTAAAGTTAGCAGCCAGGTCACCTGTGATACAAGTCAGTATTCGACGTCCATCCACYTCTGAMRAATGCCRGAGGACGTCGGGAGATGACGTGGAAACTGGCCACTAGGGGCAACAGTAATCGCTGTTACCTTCAAGTAGGTTTTGGTTATGCTACTGTGTTGCTAGGGTATCTGCCTCTGATTCCAAAAGGTTGCAAGTTCGAATCCAGCGATAGAAAGTTGTTTGAGAGTATTGTTTTAAGCCTATCCCAAACCTTACCCCTTACCTTAACCATTCGGAGTTAATGCCTAACCTTAAGATTCTGCAGTTAATGCCTAAACTTAACCTTAGACTTAAATTCAGAGTTAATGCTTAAACTTAACCTTAAAAACGTCTAAATTTGACATTTGAGAAACATGGATAAACGTCTAGTTCTCATAACAGAACAGGATATAATAGCATAGCATAGTAGGCCTATAAAGRTTTTACACCAAAAACACCTCCTCATTTCTAATGAGATTATAGGATGGTTAGCTGAAGCTGAATAGTKAAAATATTCTCATGCACTAAAACTCAACAGAGCCACTAAACATGATTTAAACAAAGAAAGGCTAATAGGTTTGTGAACACCATATGCTATAATTTGCTCACAAAACAGTAATTKAAGTAGATGGAAATGAATAGGCTATTCCCATGAAACTGATGGAGATCAATCAGATGATTGACATGCAGATGCAGTTTCACTGGTAAAACGTGAAGAATTATCATTCACGATGGACAGTGATGGTGGCCTATTTTAAAAGTAGGTATACCTAACTTGGTGTTTGAGGGTGTTAAAAATCGAACATGTTCTTGAGACAATATGTGTGGGCATAGGCAGATGTTGCAATTGGAGGATGCATTTTATGCATATTCTATAACAGGGCACTCCAACCCTGTTCCTGGATAGCTACCAGCCTAGCCTGTAGGTTGGAGTGAAACCCTKCAGGACGGTAGCGCTCCAGGAACAGGGTTGGAGTGTCCTGTAAAGATAGGCTATTCAATGGGCTACATCTGTCGGTACAAACTTTGATTGAGGAAATGATGACGTCGTCGACATATTTTTTTGCGCTCCCACACCAAAAAAAAAAAAAGCACTACACCACTATAAGACAAACGGATGGATGGACGGACAGATAGCCAGACCCCGCTAGGGATGGCCTTAACAGGTCCTCTGATAATGCAGTCACAATGATAGTCTATACTCAAAATATGAGGCCTGGATACACTTTTTGTCTCCAATTGTGCCTGAGCAGAATTCTGAGGTAACTGGTATCTCATGTAACAATGGAATCCCAACAATGCAATAGCGTTTCTCAGTTAACCCTATTAGTCAACCAGGGTCCCCGCTATGTGCTTGTGGTGGATCAACAGCCAGGACGAGATCCAGTGTCCCTGTTAAACGCATAAAGCTCTTCCACATTTTTCTCCTCACCTCAGAGATTTGAGGCGCTAACGTATTTGCAAGACAAAAGGGGAGAAGTAGCTCATACGTGGGAGCAGGAGCATTCTTTGACCTGAGAGGAATCCAAAGCACTCTGGACTTACTTCCAAGTCAAAACAGCAACAAAGCTTCCATTGAAGGTGGAGAGATGATTGTTTCCTTAAGGAACTAAAATAATAGCTGGATGAGAAAGGGATGGATTAAGACGGATTGAGATGAACTCCTTTTTTGTAAACGAACCTTCCGATATTTACCTTTGAAGATAATTGAGTGTTGTGAATAAAACCAATGAACTTACAATCATTTATTTGAATTGAAGTCGTCACACAAACTTGACCTCTCTACTGAGAGTACTCCAATAAGTGCACTTCAGTTGGATCCAGCATGACACCTCATAGGTGTAACTCAGAATGAAACCAAATATCTTTGTATTATGATTGCAGGTGAAATGTAAAACATGTTCTATTCCTTCCACTGATTCAGCGATAAGGAACCCAGAAAAGGCTAGAATGTCAAGAGCAAGGGTGACAGACCTGCAGAGTAAACTAAATTCGAGAGAAATATGAAGACCTGACCTTTTCCTTCAATCTCCTTGACTCCAAAGAGGAAACGCTAACATTGTGCCTCTCGGAAGTCCATGGATAGGCCAACTGATAGCTACCGTTCACCCAAAGCATTTTTCTGAATTTAGATAAATGTGAACATTTTACACAAAACAGCTCGAACACAGTAACAAGTTGTACCGACTTCACACACAATTCAGATCACCAACAAAACAAAGCTACTTGACTGAATTCTGCAGGTATATTTTTGTACTTGTAGTTACTAACATCCATAAGGTACACGTACAAAAGCATCATGATTTGCAGACAACAGATCCACTGTTGTCCAGATCAGATTTGAGTTATTTTATCGACATATTATTCTCTTCAGACCAAATGTTCTTATGAGGGGGATGAGACACCAACAGTAGATTAATGATGACAGTTGTGTGAGTGAGTGAGTGCGTGAGTGAACCACTATCTGATATCTGTCTGATTCAAACATTTTTTAATATACTCTGCATACTGTAGACACGTAGATAGACATTATTCGAGGGAGAGAGAGTACTCCTCCCTGTAGCAGGGCCCTGCAAGCTAGTTACTATGTCCCAGGAAAAGCCTGTGCTCTGAGAGGACCGCTACCATGACTGTGATAGGCAGGCCACTAAAACTCTCAGGAGAGACACTCTTTATTTCACACTGGTATTCCTGACACAATGTGTCACTCTGTGAATATATAGGTACAGTATAGGAGAGATATGAGTCACCTTCTCTACCCCATTACTGGCCTTTACAAAGATTGGGACTGAGTTGTAATAAGTGAGTAATACTCATTCAAGTCAAATCAGGTAACATTGACAATCGTTTCTCTAACTTGTTTAAGTTTACAGTCCTGCAATTAAAAGAAGAAGAAGGCCACATTTTTACCAGGCAATATCACTTTTTTTTAAAGTCACCCATATGAAGTGAATGTGTGGGTTATGGTTTCATATCGAAAGGTAATTGAACATAAGGGGAAATAGCTATAAGCCAAGCACCAAGGCTGCCAAAGCAGCAGCTACTCTTCCTGGGGTCCAGCAAAATGAAGACAGTCTATACAATTTTAAAAACATTACAATACATTCACAGATTTCACAACACACTGTGTGCCCTCAGGCCCCTACTCCACCACTACCACATATCTATGTGTGTGTGTGTGTGTGTGTGTGTGTGTGTGCGTCTATGCCAATGTTTGTGCTGTCATTGATTTGACCTTACTTTGAAACGCCTGAAATTTCAGAAACGTAAATAGCTCTCTCTGATGTGACCACCATTATCTATACTTTTAGCCATTTATATATTTCGAAAACCATTCGCCTGTATGCTTAAATGCAGCATATGCAGCACCAGGCACTGGAATAAGTCAGTCAAAAGAAACATAATCCTAAAATTAGAGGGATCACGCTGATTCGGATCCCTTTAATATGCAGTCGATCATTCAAATCCTATTTTCAACACAGGGTATCAGGGTGTTACGTCACATTCATTGAAGAGTTACATTTCCACAGAGCTCCACCTCTAACATAAGAGCAAGCTCCTCCCAAAAGCCTTATTCTTCGGGATATGACAATAAAGAACTCCCAGTGCTGCTAGCTTTCTGAGGGCCTCCTGTTCCATGGGCTGAAAAGTGGAGAGAGTACACAAAGTCTGTTCGTATTGACTGTATGGTGCAACTTAGCAACCATTAAATCTCTTGTTTGTTGAGGGGAAAGCATTACAGACAACAGTGTACTTTTGGCCCAGATCTAGCATCATATCCTGTACACTATATGCAGTACTCCAGAAGTTGTGTTTCAACATTCCACAGGTTTTCCAGAACTCAAAGCACAGCACTTTTGGTTTGAGGTGAATGGGTAATGAACGATAGGTTTACACATGTCAACAGAACCTAATACGGTAACAACCACTGAAATAAATTCACTGACACAGCCTTCTCATCCTGTATATTATCCTATCATCATTACCAAGACGTGTCAGACAAGAGAGTGTAAAACAGAAAGTTGTATGTGAAACTTCTCCAGGCCTCAGGAGAAGGGCAACATCCATCATAGTCAAAATGGTAAATAAACCACCCTCTCCCCCCTATTGGATGTTGATGTTTCAGCTGAAGGGATACTGGCAAACAGAGGTATTGGAGGATAGTTCTAGAGAGACTTTTTCCACCAGAATATAATATTATTCAAGGTTCCAGTCCCTCGCCCAATCAGAGTGTGATGGGAAGCAGATGTCCCACTTCTTCAGCCCCATTAGACAAGAGGAAGACTCATCCACGCTCCTAATAGCCCTTATTAACAATCAACACTCAAGCGCTTTCATTTGGCCAATCTGCTGTCCCAGTTAAAGACGTCAATTCACGCGATCCATCTGCAGGAGGTGGCAGGAAGCCGTTCTGAGGGGCGCCAGTGTACGGTGTCCCCTCTTGCCCAAACTTTCAACTCCCTAATTATGCCTGAAATCCTAAAGGTAATACATGACCTTTAGCAAATGAGCTACTGCAATTCCAACTACCGTTGCCCTCCGTAGCCGACGAGAGAAATAGGGAAATGCAGTTTTCCCTAAATTTCAATGAAATATGTTGCTGTTGGCAGGCGTCCCAGCTCTGTTAACATAAGAACGTGCTCCCTCTGGTACTCTGGCTGTGGTCTGCTCTGATACCCACAGGATGTCTGGAGCGAGCGAAGGGGCCACTGTGAATGGTGCCAACATACAGAGGGGGGCCCCTTAGGGCCTGGGGCCACACACTCACATTACACATGGTATCACGTTTTGGCCCATTATTGAATAAAGTATCTTCATAAAATGAGGTAGGTATAATCAACCTATCTGCACAGCCACAAGGGGAATATTTTGTTGTTATTGTTGAAAGATATATGTCACGTTGAAGTAGCGAACTGTTGAGGTGGTTAGTTGATATTTTCCATTCATGACACAGCAAATTCTCAGAAGCATTAAAACTGTCAAATGCAACAGGCAGCAAGAACTCTATAAATCTAGATAAATGTGGATAATCTCCATCGTACAGGGAGAGTAAAATTACTTGACAAATACGTCTCACTATGACTGAAAACACAGGGTTGTTTAAACAACCAATAACTTTTCATTGAGACTTACCACACCTAAAGGGTCTGGCCGTGACACCAATTAGGACATGATTAGCTTTCCAAGACAGCAGCCTTTCTGTGTTCTAAGCAGTTCTCAGGCGCTATTATATTTCATGCATAACTCAAAATGATGAAGTTACGAAATCCTCTGCATATACAGATGATAGAACAGATATGGTCCCATAAAAATCCTTTCCGAGCAGAGCCTGACTTTAGAAGTACTGTATTGTCATATCGAATGTGGCTTCCATTTTATAGATTTTCTGTTGCTAGAATAGTTACAGTGAAACAAGTTTGACACACAGGGACTCAAAATCGGTGGCAAATGTCGGAGGTTTGTGGTTGTGACCAATGTGTCAGCAGAAACACATATATACACACACACACACACACACTGTAGTTTGAGTGACTCGTTCGGTGAGCCAAAAAGATCTTATAAGTTCAGCTCAGACCAGTGCCAGTTATTTTGCGATATTGGCATTCAAACATGGCTGAGATGTCTGCTTCAAAATCAATGGAAGTAATCTTGGAGCGTTTCTATCGGATATCTGTGCTTTGTTCAGACTGGAGTCCCATTGTATTGTATTGGGAGTTCTTCCTAACTTCTGTGCCATCTGGAAAGCTACTGAACCCGCTCCACATTTCAAATGAAATTGAAACATAGATGTTTGTGTTGGTTGGTCGCCATCCAAAGAAAATGATCAAATTCTTTGCTCTTGCTCAGTTTTACATTTTTAGATCTTCACATGCATAAGTGCATGAATGTTCACAGGCCAAACTTCTGTAATGTTCTCCGGAACACCGGAAAATAGCCCTGGTATTCCAGTATTCCTCTGATAATGCAGGACAGGAGTTTGAAAATTGTATGGTCAAGGATAATTGAAACGGTGAGAGGGGCGATTTATTTAGGTATACTGCTGGGTCTTTTGCATATCTAATGGCACCTCCATTTCATTGTTTATTTGTCAAAGTCAATGCAAACTATGCACGCTGCAGAGTTGGCTATCAAGCTCAGTTACATTTACAGTCTACAGCCCTTGGCATGTTCCAACAAAACAAAACATACAGAGATACATTCATGTAAACAATTCTTTAATTAATCATCTAGGGTCAGATCGTAGCAGAATGGCATTGTACTGTATTGGGTTTTCTACCCACTATTAAACTTCTCCATGCTAAGACGGTGCATTTCTGCTTTCCTATCCGACTAGAATTGTCCTGGGGGCTCAGTGTATTACATCTAATTTCCCCTCTATGTATTCCCTGTCATGCTTTTATTTGTAGCAGCACAATTGGTGCTTCTTGGTGGCCAACTCGAGCTGAATGACCATGCATTTCTTAAAGCCTATTCACACAACATACAGACCAAAAGCAAATGTGAAATTGGATACATACAGTGTAGGCCTATATGTACATAGCACCAGCCCTAATTCAGAGTCTGATTCACTGGTATTTATATCAGCAAAACAATCTTCAAATATTGCAGAGAGCATACTCTCTCTATTTGCTCAATCGTTCCTCAAATTCAATACGGAAATAACTGGTAGGAAGGCAAATAGCCATAAAGGCGTGTCCACCTGATTGGAGCATTAGGTTGGCTGTGAAGTTTCTACAAACAAGATGCTAACAAGTTTAGGATGTGAGTGTTCTGTTGGAGATGGAGTAGTGGGAGGGGGATCGAGTGGCAGCAAGCTCTTTGGTCAGGACCAGACTTATGTAGAAACCAGATGGTCAGCTAGCTCTACTGTGCTCTGACTGCTCTCTGTCCACCTTTCTCCCTCATCTAGTCTCTGTCTGTAGCAGGCGACAGCCCTCCCCAAGTTTGGCCACACACTGGCAGCTGCGCTGAAAACTAATCACAGGCGAAGAAAGTGGATCCGCCAACCCCTCTTCCTGTCAGCAGGGATATCAAGGTGAACTTGGGGACTCCTTAAATAACCAGCCCCACGACCTCTTCACCCCCACCCCAGTGCAAAGATTAGAGGAAACCTCTTGTTTATCAGGGCAAACAGTGGTCTTGTTGAACTACATTATCATCTGCAGGGAGAGTATTTAAAAAAAAAAGAGGCTCTGGATTCATTGGCTTTACTGCACCGTGTTAATTTAGGTGCCATGTGTGCTCACTCCCAGCGTCTCGCTCTTTGGCCCTCGCTCTCTTTCTTTCTGCTGCTCTCTTTCTCACTTGCTCACTCTCGCTCTAAAACTCACTTGTTATGGCCATCACATGGTTGGAGATTTACTTATCCAATAGAACTCAAAGTATTCTTAAATGGAACAGTGCAGCATCCCTCAGGGCAGTTGTCTTGGGCCGCTACTCTTGATAGTCTTTCATGGTTGAGGGTTGAGAAGAAATGTAATACTTCTCTTCTAGTCTTTTTAAGAAACATTTCTGTGTTGAAAATGCCTAACCATTTGTATAATCTATTTGCATACACTTCAAACAGACATCCATACCCCACCAGATGCGCCACTATGGGTTTCTTCACGGTACCAAAACCAAAAACAGATTTAATGAGTCGCTCAGTTATGTATAGAGCCATGTCATTGTGGAATGCACTGCCACCAGAGGTTACACAGGCAAAAAGCAAGTTAAAAAAACAACATAAAAAACATATTGTATCTCTCTGCTTCTCTCTTCTCTCACACACACACACACACACTCTCTCTGCTGCTCTCTCTCTCTCCCGTTCTGCTGAACACTCTCTGCTGATCTCTCTCACACCACCACACCACACACACACCACACACACACACACACCAACACACACAACACACACACACACACACAACACCACACACACACACACACACACACACACACCACACACACACACACACACACACACACACACACACACACACACACACACACACACACACACACAACACACACAGGAGCTGCAATGGTCTGTCAGCGAGCGTGCTATAGGCATGCGCTGAGTGCCCAGCGTGCCAGTTAGTCAATGAGCGCCACTACCCTGCAGAGAAACTGGCACTGGAGCAACACTGACAAGTGTTTGTACCTTGGGCAATAAAAAAGTCACAATGTTTGTACATAGCGTTATCTCCCCAAGTGGTCCTTCACCTCCTCTAAACAAGTCCAATTTAGATTCATGGACAAGCATGCTAATGTAGACTCAATAGGAATGGACTGTCTTTTCAGAACGCTGACTCATTTTGATACACAAGATTAACACAAGATTAACATCTGCATTTAAAACTGTACTTTYAACATCTGAAAAAGAATGACTAAAATAACAACAATATAAATACAAATAAACTCTCTCTTAATATCGTAAACAAAATAATACAAGGAAATAAAGAATATGCATTATGCTAATGTATCATATGGGGGTAGTGTTGGAGAGAGTTCTGTGTGTGTCGTGCAGTGCTGTGCGTTTGTCTTCATGCCCAGCCTCAGGCCAGATAGTGGCTGTGTGAGGGACAGTGGGTGACAGCGCCTGCCTGCCTGGCTGGCTCCCTCATTGCCCTGGATTCTGTGGGTGGCGTGGGTGGTGAGGGGGTAGAGCAGGGGTCAGCTATGCCAACCATGCCAGGCTGCCGCCCTGTGGCAAGGGGTTCTGATTACACCCTCTTCTGTCTCTGGATATGGATTCCCCTCGGACCCCGGCCAGGTAAACTGTCAAAGCCCGCTTCCTCCCTCTCGGGATGCAGACTTTAAAGGCCTTTATCCTCTGCCGCCTTCCTGCTATCCCCCATTCCCCCTTTTTCKCCGGATTAATCCTCCCAGATGGATGGGACAAGAGCTCGCGCCCTGCTCTTTTCCAAAGCAATGTGGAGATGATAGATCCACTCTGGCCTGCCTGTCCCAGGATGTTGTCCAACCAGTGGCAGTGACATGCTCTTCCAAAGATAGAATCCCCCCCTTTACCCATACATACACCCTCCCATCCCTCCTAGCTCAATGTTGGTCACTGTTGTGATTTCAAGCCACAAACCAGCTAAATCCAGGGAGTTAGCTTCTTTGATGAAGCGGAAATGCAAATGACAAGAGGGGGAGGGGTGGGCTCGCTCTCTCTCTTTTCTCTTTTTGCGGACGTTAGATCCAAGAAAGTGCCAACAATGTGTTGATTCAAGTCAGCTCTGGAGTCAACTCTTGGAACAAGGGCCTGGATCAATCTCCCTGTCACAGACATTTTCCTACACTTTGACAGATTATTAGTTACTTGTATTCATTCGGTACAAAATATGAATATATATATACACAATATAGTTATAATTATTGAAATATTGATATACATGTATACTGTATATATACACATGAATGTTATTAATTTGCTACAAATGTGCACAAAGTCCCCATATCGCCATGTGCGACTCCTCTGACGGCATAGACATCAATGTAAACACCGTTGACGACAGAGCCGATAAATACTCACACACATTTTTACACCCATAAATCAGAGGGCTAACATACACACGCTGTATCGTCCACGCATGAAACAACACAAATGCTTCACTCCCTTTGTCTCTCTGTTTATCTGACTGTGACATGAAACTTCCTGCTGTCCCTGTTACCAAGATCATCTCACATTATCATTATGCTTATGAGCATTTCTCCTTGAATTACCTATACATTTACATACATTAGCGAATGTTTTATTTTCATATTCATAAAATCATATTTATGCAACTGGGGACTTTAATGTGATAATCAATTCACCACAGTTATGTGAAATAGTTCAGCTAACACATTTCCAAAATCTAGAATAAACACCACAAACATCCAAGCCATTAAAAATAACAATTTGTGAATGTCCAGCCAACCAAAACAACAGRCTCAGAGCCGAAGGCTTTGTGAAATACGTTAATCCATGCTGCTAAGAATACGACCATCGCTCTATTTGGCGTTGGTCAACATGTGACCATTAACATGAGGTAATGGGAAGGTGACACATGGAGGGTCTTACTGACCCCCTCGCCATATTTCGCTATGGCAGCATGTGATGCTTATTAGACACTCAGGGATGTACAGTACACATCTCCGCATACCCAGACGATTCATGGGCACAATTCAGCCATCGGCCATGTCTGACTTTTTATAACCAGGAACTTGGTATTAGACAACATTAGAGAGTCGTCAGTGTTATAACGGCAATGAGGAGTTGAGTCACAAATTGTTATAAAAATATAGCATAATCATGATACTTAGCYTAAATGAAAAGTGAAATGTTTAAAGCATGCTAACTACCCAGCTCCGTTTAGCATGTCCCACGAGAGGATCTTTTTTTACAACTTCTCACAAACATGTCAAGCCGTAATTAATGCCTAGTGTCCTTCGAGTGAAGTACTCACTCTGACCACAGTTCAAAAGATTCCACTCAACAGCACACCGTACATACTGCATTTACCACCTTTGCACCAAAGGGACAACTATGCAGAGTTTACAATGATAAGTTCCTTTCAGTCAAGTGAAGCTGTACAACAGTAGTTCCTTTCAGTCAAGTGAAGCTGTACAACAGTAGTTCCTTTCAGTCAAGTGAAGCTGTACAACCAGTAGTTCCTTTCAGTCAAGTGAAGCTGTACAACAGTAGTTCCTTTCAGTCAAGTGAAGCTGACAACAAGGTCACAATCAATCAAATACTCCATCTGTTGACGTTTGAGGGACAATTGGAGAGCTCTTCAGGACGAAAGCGTTCCTCTTCAGTCAACACAGCAACCACTACTTAAATAAACAAAGGAAATGAGCCGATGCGGACACCGTGTGCTGCCCTGTTGGCAGGCCAGGATGGACACTTGTGTGCTGCCCCGATTGGCAGGCCAGGATGGACACTGTGTGCTGCCCTGAGTGCAGGGCCAGGTGGACACTGTGTGCTTCCCTGATTGGCAACGCCAGGATGGACACTGTGTGCTGCCCTGATTGCAGGGCCAGGATGGACACTGTGTGCTGCCCTGATGGCAGGCCAGGATGGACACTGTATGCTGCCCTGATTGGCAGGGCCAGGATGACACTGTTTGCTGCCCTGATTGGCAGGGCAGGATGGACACTGTGTGCTGCCCTGATTGCAGGGCCAGGATGGACACTGTGTGCTGCCCTGATTGGCAGGGCCAGGATGGACACTGTGTGCTGCCCTGATTGGCAGGGCCAGGATGGACACTGTGTGCTGCCCTGATTGGCGAGGCCAGGATGGACACTGTGTGGTGCCCTGATTGGCAGGGCCAGGATGGACACTGTGTCGGTGCCCTGATTGGCAGGGCCAGGATGGACACTGTGCGTGCCCTGATTGGCAGGGCCAGGATGGACACTGTGTGCTGCCCTGATTGGCAGGGCCAGGATGGACACTGTGTGCTCCCTGATTGGCAGGGCCAGGATGGACACTGTGTGCTGCCCTGATTGCAGGGCCAGGATGGACACGTGTTGCTGCCCTGATTGGCAGGGCCAGGATGGACACTGTGTGCTGCCCTGATTGGCAGGGCCAGGATGGACACTGTGTGCTGCCCTGATTGGCAGGCGCAGGATGGACACTGTGTGCTGCCCTGATTGGCAGGGCCAGGATGGACACTGTGTGCTGCCTGAGTTGCAGGCCAGGATGGACACTGTGTGCTGCCCTGATTGGCAGGGCCAGGATGGACACTGTGTGCTGCCCTGATTGGCAGGGCCAGGATGGACACTGGGAGCACTGTATAGCCATATTTTCACTGTCTTCAGAAAGTATTCACACCCCTTGACACATTTTTGTTGTGCCAGAGCCTGAATTTAAAATGGATTAAATTTA
Organism: Salvelinus sp. IW2-2015; assembly: GCF_002910315.2. Lineage (NCBI taxonomy): Eukaryota > Metazoa > Chordata > Actinopteri > Salmoniformes > Salmonidae > Salvelinus > Salvelinus sp. IW2-2015. Next base: position 10,970,385 of record NC_036865.1, read on the forward strand.
GATTTTTTTGTCACTGACCTACACACAATACCCCATAATGTCAAAGTAGAATCATGTTTTCAGACATTTTTACAAGTTGATTTAAAAATTAAAAGCTGAAATATCTGTATTCAACCCCTTTATTATGGTAAGCCTTAATAAGTTCAGGAGTAAAAATGTGCTTAACAAGTCACATAATAAGTTGCATGGACTCACTCTGTGTGCAATAAGTGTATAACATGATTTTTGAACAACTACCTCATCTCTGTACCCCAGACATACAATTATCTGTAAGGTCCCTCAGTTGAGCAGTGAATTACAAACACAGATTCAACCACAAAGACCAGGGAGGTTTTCTAGTGCCTCGCAAAGGACACCTATTGGTAGCAGACATTGAATATCCCTTTGAGCATGGTGAAGTCATGAATGGTGTATAAATATACCCAGACTACAAAGATACAGGCGTCCTTCATAACTCAGTTGCCGGAGAGGAAGGAAACAACTCAAGGATTTCACCATAAGGCCAATGGACTTTAAAACAGTTACAGAGTTTAATGGCCGTGATAGGAGAAAACTGAGGATGGATKAACAACATTGTAGTTACTTACAATACTAACCTAATTGGCAGAGTGAAAAGAAGGAAGCCTGTACAGAATAAAAAATATCCTAAAACATGCATCCTGTTGCAACAAGGAATAAAAGTAATACTGCAAAAAATGTGGCAAAGCAATTAACTTTTTTGTCCTGAATACAAAGTGCTATGTTTGGAGGAAAATCCAATACAACACATTACTGAGTGCCACTCTCTATATTTCTAAGCACAGTGGTGGCTGCTTCATGTTGACAGAGCTTGAAGAACTTTGAAAAGAATAATGGGCAAATGTTGCACAKTCCAGGTGTGGAAAGCTCTTAGAGACTTACCCAGAAATACTCACAGCTATAATCACAGCCAAAGGGAATTKTACAAACAATTGACTCAGGGGTGTGAATACTTAATGTGAATTAGATATTTCTGTATTTAATTTTCCATAAATGTTTTTTTTTAATTCAGGCTGTAGCACAACAAAATGTGGAATAAGTCAAGGGGTATGAATACTTTCAGAAGGCACTGTACATASACATATCCCACAATGCATTGCTTCAGAATCCTGGTGGCAGGCTGCAAAGGGACAACAGCCACACTGTCCTGATGAACCGAACCTGGGCGTCTGTTATTGTTAAAGGGCGACTGCACTTCCTGATTTGGCCTTGTTTTTCATCAATGACCATTAAGAATTGCTAGCAGCCATTKCTGAAGGCAAACAAGAGTGGTCTTGGGGGTGTGGTTTGATGTGGGTGTTTCTTGGGTGTGTKTTTGCCATTCAAGTTGAGGACTTCTCCCCTCCTGACWGACTCACCATCTCGAGATAGCCAGRTAATTCAGTTCCATGTGTAGGCTAAAGCCTGCGCTGACCTTGTGTTTAGCCAAGCTGACAGCAGCTAGCTAGCATAGCTTGGTGATAGCTGCAGCTGGCTATCCTATCTCGCGTATATTTCTCTGTCAATTGAGTTATGGCAAGATAGCGAGAGTCGGTGTCTGGAATGTGTTTCATAAGACACGCGTTCTACAACGCATTGCTACTAAAGTAGCTAGCAACTTGGTTTCAACGTTTCATCATGTCATGTAAATACATGTTAGTGTGGAAACGATATCAACTACAGCGAGTTGAATGCCTGCGGTCCTCAGTCAGCTCAGCTGTCCTACAACACAATATGCTGGCTAGTTTGTCTGGTCTCGTCTCTCCTTATGTCCACTGTTAGATCTTTCCCGGAAGARAAATCCCATAACTAATATCCCTATAGGTGTAGGCTACATGTGGACATTACACAAACATCGTCCAGCTTGACTGTAGATACATCAACAACAAAAATGTATGGATGTGTTCGTGTTACAAAGACAAAACATTTTCTGATGTAAATATCATATTGATGTGCTTATAAAGACTGATTGCCTAGACTTAACCTTTACAAAACAAAATATGTTGTGTGTAGATTACAACTTCAGTTGTCTAACCAGAACTAGAATGGCATTTCCATTTTTATGGTKTATTTGCCCAAATCTAAGGATTTGTCTGTTTAACACCCTGACACGCACAGCTCTCTGGGTGAGGTTCTGTCTTCAATTCTCCAGTAGGTGATGAAGTCCCTTCCATCTACGTAATGTATTACAGGTTATGGACATCTGCACTCAGGTGGCAGGAYGTGTGGAGCGGTTGACACATTCATCCTGGATAGGAAAGAATTTGCCTCATGGTTTCAGCAGAACTGCAATGACATTCRGTCTCATGGGATGGGTGGCCAAAAATAACTAACTGAAAGCCAAACCCCCAATATGACTGTATTGAGGCATATGTCATGGTGCTTATATGGCTATATGCTACATTTTTTAAATGTAACCTTTATTTAACTAGGAAAGTCAGTTAATAACAAAAATGTATTTACAAGGAACAGCGGGTTAACTGCAGAACGACAGATTTTTACCTTGTCAGCTCGGAGATTCGATCTAGCAACCTTTCGGTTACTGGCCCAACGCTCTAACCACTAGGCTACCTGCCGCCCCAAAGATTAGTTCCCTGACCGGGAATCGAACCCAGGCCATGGCCATGAGAGTGCAGAATCCTAACCACTAGACATGCCACTGCCTACTTCATTTGTTCATTTATTAAACAAGACAGCTCATGATCCAGTGCCTTTATCCCAGTCAACACACCTATATTTGAGCTTTAATTATCTTTATTTTGTTATAATTTTTGGGAGGGGCAGCCAAATCTCTGCAGGCCCACCCACCAACAAATGTCTGGCTATGCTACTGTTTGGAACTGTTGTCTTCATACACTGACAGCTTAGGTCAGCAAACCAAAAGTACATTTTCACATTAAGTATATTCAGGAATGGTTAGCCTAATGTACTTAGAAAACATACATTTTGAGAAAATTTTGAAAAACTTCCAAAATAAAAATGGAAACAAGGCCTCAGATGTACATTTAACAGCAGTTTTTGAAATGAATGACCAGAAACTGCCAAACAGTCTGCCCAGGCCATAAAACACAAGCCATCTGGGATGGCTCCAGTTAAAACGCTCTCACACCTGAAAAGAAAGGGTTGCTCTCAGAAGCTCTGACAGCARGTCCACCTTAACTGGTTTTCACGGAACCTCCGAAGACACTTACCGGTCAGTTAAGACCCTGACATCCTATTGACAAGACCAATTAGCACTAATGTGTGTACGCTCTCACCTCCGCTGGTTCTCACAGGCCTGTTCCGCATAGGCCCACTCATTCACAAACACACACATACACACACACACTCTTTACTACTTAATGACTGACACCTGGGGGCTTGAGCAGAGAAACAGCAGGTGGGCTTAGTGACAGAAGAACCTTTACCAATACAAGTGTTACATCTGCTCCTGCCACACCCTCTACTGCTCCTCCTGTGTCTCCTTGACCTGCCGCCACTCCCCCAGTACTCTCTTCCTCTCTCTGTGTGTGGGCGGCGAGAGGTGTGCTGGAGTCAGAGCAGATCCCCACCAGCTGCAACCTGTTCCATAATCAAGACCTCTACAAATACTCAAATCTGCCACTTCCACGCTGCCAGATCGTAATCTCTGCTCAGTCAGTCTACGATTCTAGCCGTTTGTTACTATTTAGATCCTGTTGTGCCTGTTTTCCTTGCCTCGCGCTGTTTTCCTCTCCGCTACAGTTCCGCCCGCTCTGACTCTGGTCCCTGTCTCCAGTTCCAAGTCTCGTCATCCTGCTACTCTTTCCTGGATTCACCACTCTACTACTCCCTTGGATTCCCATCCGGACCTGCTTACCCTGTCCCAACCCCTCTTGTTCCAGCCTCAGCCTCTGCACCTGGTTCCCTGCAACCCACCCAAGCTTCCCCTGACCTGCACTCCATCTTCCCCCTGTGTTTCAATAAATACCTTGGTTACTTCATCCCAGTTTCCTCGTCTGAGTGTGCTCTTGTGTTCCCCTGTTCCACTCCACGTAACAACAAGTTTTCCTTGTCAGTCACAATGCTTCATGTTTGCTAACAGCCCCAATTAAGATGTTCCAGAATGTTTGGTACTAATGGAATATATGCCGTAGGTGCACAACTCTCTGTGGCATAGGTTTTCCAATGGAAGAAATATGAATGCTTTTTCTTGACAGTCATTGCTGTTCCGTTCAGTCCACACATACCATAACTACAGGGTTAGTTGTGTAGCGGATGTGGCTAGTTATCAGTGGGCTGCCGTGCCCTGTCGTGCGGCCTAGGAATGCCCTCGTCACACCAGCTTGCATCATGACCCAATGTGACACAAAATGCCTACGCCGCCAACCACTGCCAACTGTGCCCAAAATACACATACACCTGTCGTCATAATGAAGCTAGCCTGAGGGCACGTGCAAAAGGATGGCAAGATTTGGCATGTACAGTATCAAGTGTACACATAGTATATACCAGTAAAACCTGTTGAATCCTTGCATCTGTTGCCCCTCCTAAAACAGACAATGAATCCTGCATTGTGCAGTAGTGCCATAGCTGCTGCATCTATAAAATCTCCCCTTACTTGCTTTGATCTTGTTTGTCTTTTCACCCTCCAACCTTGCTGTGACGTTTTTAGTGTTTGCATGGTTTGCTTCGTATCTCTAATGGCTGTCAGTTACACACGTTCAACAACAGAAGCATGCACAAACATGCACACAAGGTATCAGTATCCAACATCAATCAGCAGTGAATCATAAAAGTGTCCTTACATGCACAGAGTGCTATTAGGCAACTGAGATAATCTCATTTAAACTCCTTCTCTCATCTTCCGCTTATGGCATGAGTGTTGCACACTGTTCCCATTGACAACCTAAGTGCAGTGAATGACCACAATCAATTATATCACACTAATAAAGAAAACATTGAACACCATTATACACAAAAAATGTATGCTTTTAGAGATTAGTTTAAAGATCCTTGTATGGTAGCCTGAACCCAGATCTGTTTGTGCTTTTGCCTACTCCATTGTCATTGTCTACAATTCCATAAGAAGTTGGCAAGAGAGCAGAAGCAGACTGGCACCAAGCCACACAGATCTCACTATCCCTACTCAACCCTCCACCCTACAGCAGCGGTTTGCCAAATGTAAACGCCCCTCCCACGCTTACATATTCAGGGTAGTGACCCATTTAAGCAGGATTTGATCAGCACAGATTAGTCGCGGTGGATAAAACCCTTGATTACGCCTGAGCACAGCTGTTGAGGTGTGCTCGAATCAGTCAAGTGTGAGGGATCAGAGATGAGAGTTGGCGGGACAGAGGCTTAGGCTTACCTGGTGGACAAACGCAGCTATGGGGTGCTTCTCTGGCCTCTCGTGTTTTGGGAAGTCGAGCCGCCAATTTCTGCACGTGGGGGGGGGGGGGGCGGAAGAGAATGTTACGGCTGTGATGGTGATGAATCAGAGTTCAAAAGCACATCGACCTAATTATCAAATGACAAAGACCCCTCTCATCTTTAATCAAGGTATCAAAGTTGGACAATTGACCTCATTAGATGAACAAACACCGTTTGCTTTTCAACCCTAAACGAACACAGAACTTCCAGTACTGTCCCACTGCATAGCAGTCAGGGCCATTCATAGTACTTACTATCAGAGGCATGCCACGTGTGCTGCTTAGAGGCCTCAAACAGGTGCTGAAGTTGACATGGTATAGTTATGACTGTTCTGTCATTCTAAGCATCGGGTACAGTAAATGTACTGTGCATGTTACCTCAATGTTCCTATCCGGCCTCTAACCAAGATACTGCACTAGAGACTCTGGAGTGGAGTAAACTGGTCATGGAAAAGGGAATCCATTCTTGGTATCAACTTAAAATTTATGAATGTGTTATAGCTCTTCCGTACATATCACTGACTCAGGTCAGCATGGGAATACGCTGTTACGGTCATGTCAAGCAGGCCAGACATGCTCCTAAAATGTGGCTGGCTGGCTCCAGATAGCATAGGGTTGGAAGTAAAGCGGTCCCGTCATTCAAAACTCTCATGCGAAATCAATCTCAAACTGGCTTTTGACATATTTCTCTAAACCGACTTTAAATTAATCATGAATGGGTCCAGGAATGTATTTAGTTGATACTGGCAAGCCTTTCTCTCAGACTCAGCTGGTGATCTCTTTAAAAAAAGACCAGCCATAATGAGAGATACATGTTCTCCAGGCATTTTCTCTACTGATCTCTGAAATGCCAAGTAAAACTTTAAATAAACGAAATACCAACATTTCTAAAGAATTCTCCCACCTGGATAATGGAAAGAAAAAAAGACAATACYTAGTGCTGATGGTCCTGAATCTCATCTGTCACGTGACACTAAAAGCTTCCGAAACCACATCAAGGATCACAGTTGACAACCACAGCCACTTTAAATCTCAATGAATAYAGAAGTCTGCTGGGAGAAGAGAAATTTGTAATTACAGGGCTTCAAATTACCAATATTAACCAAATTTACAGGCATATCTTTATTTAGATTAAGAATGAATAGGGTGGTCTCTTTACTAGCTGACTGACTTGATAGTGATAACAGGCATCAGGACGTGGATAGACGGATGGTGAGGTGTTATGGTGCAGACATGGCAGCTGAGGCTCTCGCTCCTTTTGGGTTAAGGGGAGAGAGAAAGGGAGGGTAAAGAGGAAGGTACATTCTCCGCCTCTCTGCCTCCCCACTTTAATGGTAACCCGATGCCAGAGTTTTTGATCTGGTTTTAATATTCTATTTTAAAAAGGATGACAAAACATTTTACAATCCCAAAGTCAGATTAATATTAAGACCCTCTGACTTTGCTGCCCAGGGGCCCTGCTATGGAGGCACTATAATGAGCGCTGTCCCCCTGTCCTGTGGCTACATCTCTGTTACTGGACTGAGGGACTTTGGGGCGTATTCTCGATAGCTCTGCTGTGAAACCGATACCCCACTTGACTCTCAATGATTTCTCTAACAGACGTGCCATTAACACATTGGTATCATCAGTCACATGGTCTTAAATCATTTAACACCAGGACATAAAGTACATTATTGATCATTTTGTTCTAATCAACAATCGTTGCGTTGTTTCCATGTGTCATAAAGAGATTAATCTCCACACTCGTTTGCCCTCTATAAATTCTGCTCCCTACGGACACAACGGACACGCCAAAGATCCACAGGTGTAGATTGTTAAATGAGCTGTAAAGGAACTTCTTTGCTTGCTGAAGGACCCTAACTCTACCATACACACTTAGAAAAAAGGGTTCCAAAAGAGTTATGCAGCTGTCCCCATAGGAGAACCCGTTTTGGTTCCAGGTAGAACTGTTTAGGGTTCCATGTCGAACCCTCTGTGGAAAGGGTTCTCCTATGGCGACAGCTGAATAACCCTTTTTGGTTCTAGATAGCACCTTTTCCCCCCCTAAGAGTACACATCTACAATACACAACATTTTCCTTAGAGCCTGTGGTTGTTTGGAAATGGCTTGGTATCCAAAATATTGATATACAAGAAGGGAATTGTAAAGTGATTCCATAATGCAGAAAGGTAGAGAGTTCCTTCTTCTCCACTCCACGTCTCAGCCCCGATCCTTCACTTAGACCCGAACCCTCTTACTGCTAAATCACCGTGAGAGGTTGAGCTCCGGTCTCGGCCTCAGCCCTACAGTATATGGCTTTGACTCTATCATGCAACTTTACTCTGAGAAAGCACAGAGTGTGTTGTTTTTATTACCTTGTCTTATTAGTACATGGAGCATTTATCCCCACTACTCTGCTCGCGCATTCTGCTCTATCGAACTGCATGCAGAGAGATGGCAGGTGGTTGTCTGCTCAGTGCTCAGCAATGGTCGGGCTGCCCAGAGCACCTCAACACCACATCTAGTTTACACACTGTGGGGTGACAGACCAGCAGGGACCAGAGCGAGGAAACCCAGGCAAGGGGAGACGTATTTCTCACTTTTCTACACCTCGGAATCTGGACTGAAACTCACACGAGCTTGAAGAGGGAGAAATGTGCGCTAGGCCTCTGTCAAGCCTACGGAGAACACTTTGTGGTCAATTTTAATGTTGAACAGGCCAGTTTTAGGGTGACATAATGATGTGTTCAGGGGGTGTCAGAGAATTTTTGGAATGAGTGTCTCTCAAGACTCTTGATTTGTGTTTCAATCAGTGGAATAAATGTTATATTTCTACAGGAGTGGCTTAAACTGCATAGAAAAGAAGCTCACAATTCATTTTTACCATACAGCTGTGCTTTTTCAGAGCAATACAGAGATACAGAGCAGGAAATATGTATATTATTTGAGCTACAAAAATTAGAGTACAAAAACATGAACCACATACATTATCCAATAATGTATGCAATATTACCTCAAAAATCTGAATGTGAATAGTGAGTAATAATTTAGGCCTGTGCAGCTACATTTTCCAGAGAGGATTTCAACTTGTACTAAATTAATAAAAAACAGTTGGAGGCTCTGGAATGTGTTGTGTGAAACAGGCAAAAGCTGTCAGCTAAAAGCGTTCACATCTGCTGTTCCTTCACATTAATAATGTGAATTTACATAAACAGATCTAAACAGAAAGACTGGAGGAAGATTATGGCTATGGGCCCCACCAGCTCATTGCTACATAGCAGATATTCACTAACTACAATAATGATAAGCAATGTATCAAACCTACAAGATCATTGGGTATTTGTGACATGCACAATGTCAAGTCGGCAGATTCCAAAAGCTGATATTCACTTTCACTGTAGGCTATCTCGTCTAATGCACCGTGAGAGGTTTCTCTCTTATTCATCTTGGATTTCAAGGATACAATCTGTGTTGTTAATTTTCTATAGGAACACATACATTTGTATCCTAAAAATAGTGTGGTGACCATGATTGCAGTGGAAAAAAAGAGTCTTCTTATGCACCCCTTTGAGGTGCACTGCTGTCRCTACAATAAGTGCATTTACAATGATGTCCCGAGTAAAAGTGGAGGGGAACATAACAAACAAAGGTAGGCTAAAGTAAACAAGGGAAGGGAAAACAGGGGCACTGCGGGACTTCAATCACAAGATACGGGGTTGTTGGTATAGCTGTGGAAGTGGTCAATTAAAGGCCAGCGCAAGGGCGCGTTGAAAAGCAGATTTTAAAACAACAGACGGGATCCCAGGGTCATTCACAGTCCTGTTATCTAAACCATGGTGATGTCCCAAAGACGTACGCAAATTCTCCTCCCATTCGGTTTCAATTTAGGGATAAACTAGACTTTGAACTAAAGCCAGCGCGCTATGGATGTGACGCGCTTTTCCATGCATGTGTTATTCCATCGGAGTCTAGAGGTAGCCAATGAGAGTGCATGTGATTAAATGCAATATTAAATATATGTATCCGAAAATGAATATCTTTCTTGCTAAAAAAAGTATTAAAAACAAACTTATTTGAACTTTGGACATTACATTCTCGTGCATGTTAACATGAGCAGCTGGTCTAATACCAATCGGAACTGCCGCTGCTTCAACCACTTATGGAATGAGTGAGAGACATCGATATGCGGGGTAGGCTACGCATCCTATCCATGCCCTTTAAAATAAGATATGTAAACAAAATACACAATATGATTTTTAGAAAGTAGGCTCATCAATATTTTCAGTAGCATGACTAACGGAATGGATAAATAGTCATTTAAAATATGTTTCCCCACAGGTGTGTAAAAACATTTTCATAACCTATAGCCTAATAATTTGAACAATGCTACAGTAAGTAAGCCTACAAAAGTACAAAATGTGGATAAATACATGTTTAATGTGGAATAATCTGTCCATAACCCTTACCTCTTCCAGAATCTGATCTATTCGGCCAAAGATAACTGGTTCCACCTGCTCGAGTGAGATCCACGCGGAGAGCTGCGTATCTCTCTGTTTTTCCAAGTTTAGGATCCTGGACTGAAGCTCCGAGGTTCTCAGGTAAACGAGAATGCAAAATCCAAGAGACAATACAGAGAATACGATGCCGACAGTTATACCAGACAAATCTTTCCAATTCCTCCAAAAGCGTTTTTTGCAAGGGTGCTCACTGCAGGTCCTGCCTACACTTCTACCAGCAACTCCCCACTTTTGATCTTCTTCCATGTTTGTTGTGTTTATTAGATTTTTATCCACAACGAAATTCCAACATTCATCGGGAGAAAGGTGGAAAGCGAATTGTAAGGGATATATATCCTTACGACCTAACTTTTGACAGGGGAGTTGCCTTGGGCAAGTTGCAGCTGTCCTCTTCTCCAACCACCTTACTATATTCAGATGAGTGTCTATATCAAAGTATTATGAAGCATTCTGTAGATTTGGATCAATCAATAAGTCATGTCCGATTTGAAAGGAGCTTTATTCATTTGCCTTGTGGTTCAGCGRTGCCATTTGACGAGATCTTCAAAGCGGTCCTGCAGTGTCCCAGACGACAGTCTATCTAGCCTTCTATCTCTGCAAGATCACCAGAGCGCTCTCTGCACAGCTGAAACCCGACCCACTCACTCGCCTCTGCTCTAAAGTAGTTATCGTGGGCCTTTTGCGCCACTGTAGAGTTAGTTGCCTACATGCTCCTCCTATTAGTTGATTTAGGCTAAATGTCGGGGCGGGATTCACGTCGGTGTTGCTGCCCCAGTTGATCCAGCACTGGCGGAGGATATTTTTAGGTCTGCACAGTCTAGATGCGAAGGGAACACGCTAACCCCTTGCTCACCGAAGTGCACGTTATAGACTCTTCCTCATGAGTTGTCCGTTTCTGTCTAATGTCGAAGAGTAGGAAATCAAGCACTCAAGTTCACTTAAATAGGCCTATATGGTTAATCGAATTGCCAACTGATTTTGTTGGCCAATGCCGAGCCTATGTTTGATTAAAATGAAGAGGAATTCCAACACCATCAACACCAACCTGCAACCCCTTCACTGTTCAAAGGTATTCTCCTTCTCAGGTGTGTTCCAACTGTCATGTTTCTTCGCACATTAAAGTAACTTTTGTAACAATAAGGCCCTACCTGTGCCTACCTGAGCCACTTCCTTATACACTATATATACGAAACTATGTGGACACCCCTTTAAATTACGTTGCTGACAGGTGTATAAAATCGAGCACACAGCCATGCAATCTCCATAGACAAACATTGGCAGTAGATTGGCCTTACTGAAGAGCTCAGTGACTTTCAACGTGGCACCGTCATAGGATGCCACCTTTCCAACGAGTCAGTTTGTCAAATTTCTGCCCTGCTAGAGCTGCCCCGGTCAACTGTAAGTGCTGTTATTGTGAAGCGGAAACGTCTAGGAGCAACAACGGCTGAGCCGCGAACTGCAATGCCAAGCATCGGCTTGAGTGGTGTAAAGCTCGCTGCCATTGAACTCTGGAGCAGTGGAAACGCATTCTCTGGAGTGATGAATGCATAGTGCCATCTGTGCAGTTTGGTGGAGGAGGAATAATGGTCCGGGGCTGTTTTTCATGGTTTGGGCTAGGCCCCTTGGTTCCAGTGAAGGGAAATCTTAACGCTACAGCATACATTCTAGACAATTCTGTGCTTCCAACTTTATAGCAACAGTTTGGGGAAGGCCCTTTCCTGTTTCAGCATGACAATGCCCCCATGCACAAAGCAAGGTCCATACAGAAATGGTTTGTCAAGATCGGTGTGGAAGAACTTGACTGGCCTTCACAGAGCCCTGACCTCAACCCCATTGAACACCTTTGGGAATTAATTGGAACGCTGAATGCGAGCCAGGCCTAATCGTTCAACATCAGTGCCCGACCTCACTAATGCTCTTGTGGCTGAATGGAAGCAAGTCCCTACAGCAATGTTCCAAAATCTAGTGGAAAGCCTTCCCAGAAGAGTGGAGGATGTTATAGCAGCAAAGGGGGGACCAACTCCATATTAATGCCCGTCATTTTGGAATGAGATGTTCGACGAGCAGGTGTCCACAAACCTTTGGTCACGTAGTGTATCTGTTTTGGTATTAATCTTGAAGCTGCTGGGTCCTAATACCCCACTACTACACTAGTCTGGGTGTATAGAGTAATTGATATAGCGTTTGATTAAGTTCTCAAGTTCATTCTAGTTGCTTTCCAGGACTTTCACTTTTTCTTTCATGGCTGCTCTGGTCAAAGAAATCAAACGTTGGCACTCCCACTTCAAATTACTTCAAATTATGTAACGCAATGTTGAAGCCCACTTTAATCAGCCTTTCCCTTTCATTGGAGACAAGGGAACACGCTCTCTTAGGACTTTCTGTGTCAAGGGTCAGGGCATGTAAAGATGGAAGAGGAACATTATTCTCAGCCACACTGGAAAGGGACTTTGAGTTGTGTTGTCCAGTCTTTCGCCAGCATCGACCCCAATTGACTTGATTCCAACGGCATCATGGGCACTGGCCGAGAGTGAGCATTTTCTCACATGCGCTAGTTTTTTTGAGGTTGATTCTTTCTTACATAGTAGGTATGAATACCTCATGTATCTGGTTGCCCTGTCAGGAGAGGGTATAGCTCGGCCAGGGAAAGACAAACATCCCTCCCTCTTTGATTAGTTGGCAGTCATTGTTTCACCCACAGTCAAATAACAGTGTTTAGTCTCCGGGCTCTTTGAAGTACAGCACTCCCACCCAATTAAAATCACTATGCAGCCAGAGGCACAATAAAGCTGCTGAGCTGGGTTCTGTTTGTACCACTTTGTTTGATCAGGTAGTGTATGGCATGTGCTATTGTTGTGTGTGTGTTTTGGGGAAGTCCTTACTCACAACTGTTTATCACAGTGGTGCTACATTTAAGGTTACATGCATTGATACAACATGATACAACAGTAGCTACTGTAGCCACAAGAGGAAATAAAATGGGGACCTGACCCTATGCACCCATTTTCAATATTTTCAGTATCTATAACAGGACACAGAGAGTAGCAGTGCTCCCTGCTAGCCTAAGGACAAAAGGACACTTGTCCCCTGGACACAGAGTTCATGTGAGAGCTGGCACAGGGGACAGTATTTCGCACAGCCTAGGAGCAGAAATGAACGGGAGAGAGAGCATGGAAGTGCATGTGGGCGTATGTGCGTGTCTGTGGTAAGGGCATTTGTGGGGTGTGTTAGCACTTTCTGATGCCTGCCAGGCATTGTAGTCAGTCGTACATAGCCATGCCACTCGAACCATGCATAGGCTGATAGGTGAGGTCCTTAGTGAGGTCCTTAGGATTACTCTAGAAATGTTGGTCCCATCCTTGTTCCATATTTGAAAATGTGTTTTGACTAAGTTATGGCATTCTAATAAACGCAACACGTTTAAGGTAATTTCTTGTCAAAATATTTGCCAGATTAGCATAACCAGAATGTTTAGTAGGTAATCAGTCTCTCAGAAGTACATCTATAAATTAGTATCCACTCTTTTGTGAGACAGGTAAACATTTATAAAGATAGCCGCTTAAATTTTGCAGTCTCTAATTATATCCTTTTCACAGGATATTGATTAATCCTTCTAATTGCAGGGCACGATAGTTTTAATAACGGGAGCATTTGTTTGCTGTTGAGCTGTAGAACCTGTCTGTAGCAACTACCACTGTGGGTTTGAGTGCAGATGACTCGTCGGCCACCAGAATCAAGATGTCCGACCTCAACCGGTGGCTGTCTAATTGCGTTTGCAAAACCACACGGGTGGTTTCGCTTATGGTCACATTTCCACGGCACCACAGAAAGCGTTTTCAACTTATTTGTAGTCAGTCCAAGAGATGTCCACTCTGTCAACCACATCTTCTGGTTCTTCAGTTCTATAGCAGGGTTTATGACTTATAGTGACTTGGGTCCATCCAGAGCATGTAATGAACCCATGCTGCRATAKACCCTTGTAATTACAACATTGACATGGCCAGCTGGCTTTGTGATTCAGGGAGCTAAAAACCTAACTCGTAAAAAATACACATTTATTGCAATGGTAAGATTAGATCCAATTAAATTAGTAAATTGCGACCAGAACACCCTACCAGSATCCCAGCTGTGATACAAATTGTATCAATTAGTGTTTTAGAATGATGACAAAGTGAATGTAAACACTGGGTTGTAAAATAAATAAAAGTGAGTGATGTATGCTTCCTACAGTATTAAATATTAGGCTGGAGCAGCGCTTCCTAAACTTGGTCCTCGGGACCCCAAGGGGTGCAGGCTTTTCTTTTCTTCCTAACACAGCTGATTCAAATGATCAGAGCTTGATGATTAGTTGACTCTTTGAATCATCTGTGTAGTGCTAGGGTAAAAAACAAAACGTACACCCCTTGGGGTGCCGAGGACCGAGTCTGGGAAACCCTGGGTTAGAGTAAAACGGTGAATTGGATATTAATTTCTCTCTGCCTCTCATGTTCAGAAAAAAACATTCAGTAAAATTAGAACGGTGTTACCGCTTCAAGAGAGCACCCTGCAATGTGGGCACCATGTAAACTGCCAGTAAGCATGTCTTCACATCTGGTCGATACCAAAAGCATCATTACGATGCATTATTATATGAATTTCATAATTTTAACTCGTGTCACTTTGTTCTGAATGTCCGGATGCCTGACAGGTGTTGACATCTCCTTGATGGAAAACTGAAAATCATTCATCTGGTGCATCTTCTGAACACGGTTGCAAAATTAACATATTATGGTCAACTGCTTAGTAAAAAAAAATCTAATAATCCAATCACATTTTATTTGTCACATGCGTCGCAAGCAAAAGGTGTAGACTAACAGTGAAATGCTTACTTACGGGTCCTTCCCAACAATGCAGAGAAAGAAAATAAAGAAAAATAATAACAGGAGGAATAAATAAAAACACAAGGAATAAATACACAATGAGCAACGATAACTTGGCTATATAAATGGCTAAAGGCCCAAGCCTGTGCAGTGAGGAATCTATATGGGTTCACGCATGCTCTCTACAATTAACGTWAGGCCCACTGAAGCTGCATGTCACTCATAACCAATTGAGGACTGCAATTAGCCATGTTCACCATCAGATAAATACTTGCTTGTATTTGCCATAAAAGCACGTTTCTGAAGGGATGTTATCTGTCATTCCTTAGAGGCATGGGGAGGCACCAGCCCTCTTCAGAAAGACAGTCATGTATATTTAGAGCGGTAAGGTTGACCTCTCTCTTGTAGGGTCAACATTTTAAAAAGCTGCTGCATCCACATAAAATCAGAAAAAAACTTAGAAACTTATGAGCAGGAATTTAGACTTTTTTTTTCTCCAGATTTCTTCCTCTCTCTCTCTCTCTCTCTCACACACACACACACACACACACACACACACACACACACACACACACACACACACACACACACCGTAGGAACATCGTGGGAACCCATTTAACCCCAGTAGCAGTATGCAGCTCCTTTAAATTGCATAAAGCGTTATTTATGTCATCCCAGTCGCATGATACGGTGCGGACAGGTCTTACAATAGTTCATGCTTAATTACTCTGCATGGGCTCTGCAGATCTGACATAAGTGAAGGTGGAAGTGAATCATGTGTCCTCCAGACGCCATTTGTCTGTTCTCAGTTGTTTACACCTCCATTACTCTATTTCCAGAGCAAAGAGGGTAGAATGGGGCAATATGTCTTCCGTGGTTCACTGGTTATTTTCTCCCCCGGACTGGTCATTCTCCGTTAACGGCCAGTGTTTGAACGGGAGAGAGATTTAAGCTCCTTTAAATAGATGTGTCTGCAAATCCAAGTCCTGTGTGGCAACAGGCAACATCAAAGCCTTGCTAAATCATAGAGAAATCAGAGCCTTGATTACAGTACGTCATATTGTGCCGAACTGTAGGCATTAGTAAAAAAAATAAAAAAATATTTTGTGAATGGGGTCCTCTGCTGTGGAGGCACTGAGGCATTGCTTTGTTTAGTTATCAACTTCCTCTCCTTCCACATCAGTGGGGTATTGTGTAGTTACATAATGCTTGTGTTAGTTTGGTTGTTGAAAATGTATGTTGCATAACCTTTGACAAGACTAATTGGGTTAGATTGACTACAGGCCCACTTTTTGGCATGTGAGTACACTGAGGAAAATCTCTGGACTTTATAAGTCACTGTTAATGAAATGTGTCCCATGGTGTGTATTACTCTATAAGTAGAAACCGTGGCTCTGTACATGATCCACGACCTGAACAAGCTAATGGCCTGTATAGCAGTCTAGCACGTTTAAAGATTCGTAGCGGAACAGTTTGGCTGTGTAACAACATAGAACCAGGCCAGGATGAAGGAGGGGACATCACTCTCACTCTGTTGAGAGTTGTTTTTTTTTTTAAACGAGGCAATCACCCTAAATGGATGGGCAAGGCCTTTCCTGTGATGTGGGGACAATTGCTGTGATCCATCTTGAACCATCGCTGTGACCCTCTCGTGTGATGCTGAGGTGAACTCTCTGGGTTCAGGAGGATGTTCACAGTCCCTAAGGCTAATTATTACAAATCACCTGCAGGTGTGTCTGGAGAAGGACCTTGTCCTGTTAGCTAGTGAGGACCTGTCCATAGCAGCATTCAACTCCATTAAGAACCAGAGAGAGAACACATCACTTCCCCATGTCTGCGATTGGACCACCATGCATGCTCAAATACAAATAACAGAACAAAATGTGTGCATACTCTTGATGCAAGGATTCTGAGGAAAATGATTTCTAATCAAATCAAAGCTTGCCTGAACACAGTACACCTTCCAGAGACCTTAAAAGTAGTTTCATATTTTCTTTCTTTCTGGTTTACCACATTATCAACATCTGTGGCTTTTTTAATATGAACATTACAACCTTTCTGCTCTCCCATGCATTATTTTATGGTGATACAGTCACAGGGCTGCACTCGTTCAAAGACCTGCTCAATCTTACATGGACTCTATTGAGCTAGAGCTGGCCTCCGTCTCCCCATGTCAGTGTCCCAGTCTCTCTTTCTCTCGTCTCTGTCCTTTACGGTGAAGGGAGGCCAAAACACAGAGCTGCTCCATTTTAAACAACACGATGTGAGGTAGATTACTGCGCCTGGTCCTTTGTGGTAGTAGCCCACGCCTCGAGCCTTCTGGCGGTGTGTGTGGTTTTCTCACACTTCTATAATTAGCCAAGCACTCCACCCTCAATGTTATTTTATTTTTGGATATTAAAGTATGGCTGACATCCATGTCAAATAAATTATAGGCCCTCAGTGCACTTATGGTCAGGTAATTTCGCTTTGGGGAGAGTGAGCGCTTGCCCCTTCAGCTCGACATCCGCTAAAGAATGAGGAAAGGCACCTGCCAGGCCATGGGCATCTCAGCCAGACCATAAACTCGAAACCCAGGCACATGTCTGCGCTGAATCGACACAGCTCACCCCCAGGACTTGGTATGGATTTTCATCACCTATATGTACTGTATTTACATTGCCAATGGCCAAGGGCTTGAATTGCAGTACTAATGGAATGGGACTTGCAGGGTTTTAGATAGCCGTTTGTAGCTTTCCCACGTGTGTGTTAAGACATTAAAGCTCAGGGCTTGAAATATTAGTGAACAGCAAGTGATTAGCATCAACTGCAACATTCAACAAACATGTTACATCTGATTTATTCCTTATGTTMTTCAATTGCCACATGCCCCATTGTTTGATTGATATTGATGAATTAAAACTCTAACACATCCTATAAGACCACTTGTTTGTGTCTGAAAAGGCATTGCAGTGAGCAGAGGGATGAGTCAATAAACATCTGGACATGTCTCTCTGCAGCCTTCTCACTGAAGAGTCCCACAAGCATGAAGAAATGCACAGGGTGCTTATTACCGTCTTTGGGGTCATCCTCCACCCCGCGCCCAATCCACCCTCCTTTGTCCCTCATTCACTTTGAGCCAATTGGTGAAGTTTAATAACGTGTAAGGAACTAGAAATTAGAAACAGCTACGCTGAGGTTTTCGAAAGCATGGAGTCGTTCAGCACAGATGTGGAGCGACAGTCACTTTAATGAAGAAAGAAAAACTATCAGGAGGAAAATCATTTGGTCTTGATCTATGAGCTTCATTTGTGCCGAGTGCTGAAATTGAACTCTCTGTGTATCATTTATTTTCTGTCAAAGTGTGTCATTGAATTGCACAGCTTATTTGCTTAGTTGCATTTGATATATTACCGATGTCCACAGCTAGTTTTCTTGTCTAAACGTTTCTGTGTCCCACCACATAATTGGACCCATGGCTCTCACCTTAGCTTCAGCTGGGTCCCATTGCTGAGCGTTAAAAGTTAATTTGCCAATTAGTTCACCACAAAAGCACTTTTAAATGCTGTGATTTCAAGTTTTTTTWAAATACATATATTTTACAAATGAAATCTTCTCACTCTATTGAGGGTATAGTTTCTCTTTTGGGGTTTTAAGGGTTTCTTCTTCTATAATTTCTGTCAATATGAGTGACATAGTTTTCCTTCTAATCTTTTTTAATTAAGTATGTTAAAAAGCAGCTTTTCTGTGTTGGAGTGTTGGAGTGTACCCCAACAACAGAATGCTGTGGGCATATACTGGTCATAAAAAATATTAATGCGAGTAGACTGCTGATTGGCCAGCTCATCCTCCTCAGGAGGATGACATCYTCCTCTAAGAGGAAATAATTAGCATTTTTTAAATGGAGATACAAATTTGAGGTGTTTTTTTTTTTAAGTGTTTTTTCTTCAATTTATGCTTTTGCCACAAATACGAGTATAGGATGATTCAATACCATTATTTGGGTATGAGTTAACAGAATATGAACTTCTAAAAGTTATTTTCACTGGACAGTTACTTTAAGGGTAAACAATTGAAGAATATTTGGAAAGTATTCAGACCCCTTGACTTTCCACATCTTGTTACGTTACAGCTTTATTCTAAAATTGATTCAAATGTTTTTTCCCTCATCAATCTACACCCAATAACCCATAATGACAGAGCAAAAACAGGTTTTTAGACATTTTTGCTAATTTATTAATAATAAATAACTGAAATATCACATTTACATACAATACCAGTCAAAGGTTTGGACACATCTACTCATTACAGGTTTTTACTTTATTTTTACTATTTTCTACATTGTAGAATAATAGTGAAGACATCACAACTATGAAATAACACATATGGAACCATATATTAACCAAAAAAGTGTTAAACAAATCAAAATATATTTTATATTTGAGATTCTTCAAAGTAGCCACCCTTTGTCTTGATGACAGCTATGCACACTCTTGGGATTCTCTCAACCTCCTTCATGAGGTAGTCACCTGGAATGCATTCTAGTTAACAGGTGTGCCCTTGTTTAAAGTTAACTTTCCTTCTTAATGCGTTTGAGCCAATCAGTTGTGTTGTGACAAGATAGGGGTGCTATTAATAAGATAGCCCTATTTAGTAAAAGACCAAGTCCATATTATAGCAATAACAGTTCAAATAAGGAAAGAGGAATGACAGTCCATCATCACTTTAAGACATGAAGGTCAGTCAATCTGGAAAATTTCAAGACACTTGAAAGTTTCCTCAAGTGCAGTTGCAAACACTTTCAAGCTCTATGATGAAACTGGTTCTCATGAGGACCGCCACAGGAAAGGAAGACCCAGAGTTACCTCTGCTGCAGAGGATAAGTTTATTCGAGTTACCAGCCTCAGAAATTGCAGCCCAAGTAAATGGTTCACAGAGTTCAAGTAACAGACACATCTCAAAATCAACTGTTCAGAGGAGACTGCGTGAATCAGGCCTTCATGGTCAAATTGCTGCAAAGAAACCACTACTAAAGGACACCAATAATAAGAAGAGACTTTCTTGGGCCAAGAAACACGAGCAATGGACATTAGACCGGTGGAAATCTGTCCTTCGGTCTGTTGAGTGGAAATTGTTGGTTCCAACCGTGGTGTCTTTGTGAGACGCAGAGTAGGTGAACAGATGATCTCCGCATGTGTGGTTCCCACCGTGAAGCAAGGAGGAGGTGTGATGGTGTGGAGGTGCTTTGCTGGTGACACTGTCTGTGATTTATTTAGAATTCAAGGCACACTTAACCAGCATGGCTACRAKAGCATTCTGCAGCYWTACGCCATKCCATCTGGTTTGSGCTTAGTGGGACTATCATTTTTTTATCAACAGGACAATGACCCAACACACCTCCAGGCTGTGTAAGGGCTATTTGACCAAGAAGGAGAGTGATGGCGTGCTGCATCAGATGACCTGGCCAGGCTGTGTAAGGGCTATTTGACCAAGAAGGAGAGTGATGGAGTGCTGCATCAGATGACCTGGCCTCCACAATCACCCGACCTCAACCAATTGAGATGGTTTGGGATGAGTCGAACCGCAGAGTGAAGGAAAAGCAGCCAACAAGTGCTCAGAATATGTAGGAYCTCCTTCAACACTGTTGAAAAAGCATTCCAGGGGAAGCTGGTTGAGAGAATGRCGAGAGTGTGCAAAGCTGTCATCAAGGCAAAGGGTTTCTAAAGAATTTTWAAATCTGAAATATATTTTGATATGTTTAACACTTTTTTGGTTACTACATGATTCTATATGTGTTATTTCATAAGTTTTGATGTCTTCACTATAAAAATAAAGAAAAACCCTTGAATGAGTAGGTGTGTCCAAACTTTTGACTGATATTGTAAGTGTTCTGACTCTTTACTCAGTACTTTGTTGAAGCACCTTTGGCAGCGATTACAGCATCTACATTTAAGTCATTTAGCAGACGCTCTTATCCAGAGCGACTTACAAATACAGCCTTGAGTGTTCTTGGGTATGATGCTACTGTACAAGCTTGGCACACCTGTATTTGGGGAGTTTCTCCCATTCTTCTCTGAAGATCCTCTCAAGCTCTGTCAGGGTGGATGGGTAGCGTCGGTGCACAGTTATTTTCAGGTCTCCCCAGAGATATTCAATCGGGTTCAAGTCTGTGCTTTGACTGGGCCACTCAGGGACATTCAGAGACTTGTCCCGAAGCCACTCCTGCGTTGTCTTGGCTGTGTGCTTTGGGTCGTTGTTCCTTTGGAAGGTGAACCTTCACCCCAGTTTGAGGTTCTGAGCGCTCTGGAACAGGTTTTCATCAAGGATCTCTCTTTACTTTGCTCGGTTCATCTTTCCCTCGATCCTGACTAGTATCCCAGTCCCTGCCGCTGAAAAACATCCCTACAGCATGATGCTGCCACCACCATGCTTCATCGTAGGGATGGTGCCAGGTTTTCTACAGGCGTTGGCATTCAGGCCAAATAGTTCAATCTTGGTTTCATCAGACCAGAGAATCTTGGTTCTCATGGTCTGAGAGTCCTTCAAGAGTCCTTCAAGTTTTGGCAAACTCCAAGTGGGCTGTCATGTGCCTTTTACTGGAATGGCTTCCGTCTGGCCACCATGAAGGCCTGATTGGTGGAGTGCTGCAGAGATGGTTGTCCTTCTGGAAGGTTCTCCCATCTCCACAGAGGAACACTGGAGCTCTGTCAGAGTTACCATTGGGTTCTTGGTCACCTCTCTGACCAAGGCCCGTCTCCCCCGATTGCACAGTTTGGCCAGGTTGCCAGCTTTGGTGGTTCCAAACTTCTTCAATTTAAGAATTATGGAGGCCACTGTGTTGTTGGGGACCTTCAATGCTGCAGAAATGTTTTGGTACCCTTCTCCAGATCTGTGCCTCAACATAATCCTGTCTCTGAGCTCTTCGGACAATTACTTCTGGCTTGGTTTTTGCTCAAACATGCACTGTCAACTGTGGGACCTGGTATAGACAGATGTGTGCCTTTCTAAATAATTTCTAATCAATTTAATTTACCAGAGGTGGACTCCAGTCAAGTTGTAGGAAAATCTCAAGGATGATCAATGGAAACAAGACGCACCTGAGCTCAATTTCGAGCCTCATAGCAAAGGGTCTGAATACTTTTGTAAATAAGGTATTTCTGTTTTCACTTTGTCGTTATGGTGTATTGTGTGTAGATTTATGAGGATTCATTTTTATTTAGTCCATTTTAGAATAAGGCTGTAACGTAACAAAATGTGGAAAAGGGGAAGGGGTCTGAATACTTTCCGAATGCACTGTACATAGGTGTATAGACTTCATCTAGCCTCATCTCCTTTGGACGTCTATATGTTCCCTGTGTTATTACTGTAGGATTGTACATTGTAATCTGTATGACCAGTTGCCTATAGATAGCTTTTTCGGTCAGTCCCAAAGTGGCCAACCAAGCTTTAATCTAACCCAGCCAATCAAGATTTATGAAACAAARCCTGAGGGAAAATGAAATGAAAACATACCCTACCACTTATCATATATCATTACCATCATTAATGAGAACTTAGATGACATATCTAAAGAACAGAGCCGAATGATTCAATTACACTAAGTGAGATCATTGGACAAGGTTTATTTTGAGAACCGCAGTCTGATGAGAAGTGCTGTTTCAGCACCAGATCCTGGTTTCATGGTTTGGGCCTACTTTTGTTTGGTCATGCCCTTTGGCTACAGACTGCACTGTGCCCAGACCCCAGTTGACTTATTTAGATCTTGGTTTGGCCCGCTTGGATTGTGATTCGTAACCAATAGCACTGTGGATGGTCAAGATGTGCCTTGCTAAATGAAAGCCATCTGTAAGAGTTGATGTTTACTGGTAAGAGTTTTTGGTTGCACTTATTAACATTGTACCCTTATGCCTTATAGTTACTCCATAAACTTTGATAACCAGAATGTAACTACACAGTTGGTAACTGGAAAATAAAGGAACGTTTCCATTTTCTGTTCAAATTACTTACTCACATATTGACCCTTTAGTGACACCATATGTTAAATGCCAAGTGTGCAAATTGATGGAAAGTTTGATATTGTTGTGCTTTCTTCTGCTGTGTTCTTCATTGTTTAATTTAGTCTGTGAATGAGTCTCATAAGACAATGAAATATTTGTCTATGAGKAGGTCATCTCTCCGTCAACACATGGTAATGGCCAGGTGAAAAACATATCAGCCTAAAGGAGCTGAAGAACTATAGAGTAAAATAAACAGAGCAGTCTGAGAATCTCTGCTTCCAGTTAATCAGCCTGTTGGCTGCTATCTCTCACTGTTCACAGCAGAGTGTGTGTGTGTTTGTGTGGTGGGGTGGACTGCGGTAGGCGACCTGCATTATGTGTTTTTTAACAAAAAAACTAGTAGGGGAAAAAAACATAATTATGTTTATCTTGTCCCCCACAATGGCTGCGCGAGATCCACCCCCCCTCCTCCCACCTCCCCCCCAATCCCCCCCCACTCCCACACCCCCCCGATCCCCCCTCCCGCGAACCCAAATTCCCTGACACGGTCGGCTAATTTATTATCTTTTTTTTTTTCTTTTTTTTTCTAGGGCACGGGCGTTTAATGACATTTATAAGCCGTTAGGCGGAACATTCATAGGCCCAGTAGGGTAAGAAATTAGGCGTTAGGGTTAGGTTAGGGAAAATAGGATTTGAGTGGGGACACCTTGACAATCTGTAATGTCGATCAAGGTTGTTAGCGTTCCACAAGAATCTTTGTGTAGACCAGACACTGTGTATGTGTGTGTGTGTGTGTGTGTTGTGTGTGTGTGTGGTTGTGTGTGTGTGTGTGTGTTGTGTGTGTGTGTGTGTGTTGTGTGTGTGTGTGTGTGTGTGTGTGTGTGTGTGTGTGTGTGTGTGTGTGTTGTGTGTTCTGTTTTCTATCAGTCTGATGCAGCTCTAATTGACTCGGTTCAGTCGAAGCAGGCAAACAGGTGGGAGGTGGAAGCACCCGGCACTTCCGACACAAACTCTATCATCTATGACACCTGCAGCCCCTCCCTGTCCCCTCCCTTCCTGTCCCCTCCCCTCCCTGCCCACCCTTCCCTGCCCCCTCCCGCCACCTACCCTCCCTGTCCCTCCCCTTCCCTCCACCCTCCCTGCTCCCTCCCTGCCCCCACCCCTCTTTCCACCTCCCCTCCTGCCCCCTCCCCCCTCGAATGGGCCTTTGGCCAGGCGAGGCCAATAAAACAGAGGAGGAAGCTGAGCGTAGGAGCCGAGTTTCTTTATTGACCTGGCCTTCGGCTCAAATGGCTAGCACGGTCACGCAGACCTGCTCCAATAGGTTTGACTGTAAGCCGGTCTACTGTCTCCTGCCTCGGGTCCAGCCAGCCAGAAATCCTTGCATGTTAGCCGGCACGTCACAACAGTGAGCTGGAGGCAGTTCAGACAGTCTGGGAATACGAGAGCAGAGGAACACTATGCCTCCTTGAGGTGCAGCCAAAAGACATAAACCAGAGAGCCCCGGGGCATTGGTCGTGTAGCACCTGCCCCTAAACCAGCCAGTGGGCTCTTTAACAGATTGACCTCCTAGAGGTGCCACTGCCTCATCACAAGAAAAAAAACCAAGCCGGCTGAAACTCCTCATCTCCTGTGTCTCACCAAGCATGCAGCTCGGTAGTTCACAGAAAGAATATGGATACTCCCGAACAGTCTGCTTTTTTTTGTGTGTTTTTCTCTCACTGTCTGCATGGAGGCTTAGCRCTAGTGCAAGCTGTGAAAGTACTTTTGGGTATGATGCAATGCATCTCCTCCAGGTTTTTCCAAGTTTTTGTTTCATTTCTGGTTCCAAAKACCTTGAAGATCTATCACTGAATATTTTGAATGGATCTCTAATCATTTAAGTGCAGGTCATTGAGTTCCTATGAAGATGCAGCTTGCCAAAGGGATTGGAGTCTAATTGCATGTTCACAATTACAAGTTGGAAAATTTGCAGAAATGAAGTGGCAACTACTGTATGTTAATTCTTGCCAGGTCAGTGTGACGTAGGTGCCTTTGCTCCATTAAAGCAAACATTACAACACAATAAGTAACTGCTAAGGCTGGAAAGAACACTCCTAGATGTGCTGTAGACAACATTGGGGGAAAAGTACTGGCCAGAGCGTTTTCCAGCGTAGTAATAGCAGCTATTTGGCAGGACAGTATGACAATAACAAAGAGGCCTTTGGGTGGGATTTGTTTTCATCAAAGCTCCTATACATCCGAGTTAGGACCAGACATCCAGTAGAGTTTAGGGTCCTCTGAGAGAGGATGAGACAGTAACCTTAGTGGAACAAATGCCTTCCCAACATTTATGAATAGAGGAAAACAATGTTTATGAGATTACATAAGTGATACGTGTACACAGTAGGTTGTGGACAGAATTTTATTTGGAAATATACGGTAGGTATCTTAACCTAGGTTTCCTGAAAGTTTCCATTACTTTCCTTCGAGCTATTACCCTGTTCATGTTGTTGACGTCTGCCTTCAGATATCCTCCGTGTGCTGTGAGAGAAAGACAGTCTCATTAATATTGGATGCATTAGCGTACTTGCAAGATTCAGAGTAACCCTGTTACTTCAAACCTGAAAAGATACTGTCTCTGACAAAGTTACAAGATCCTTCCCTAGAGCAACCCCAAGACAACGTCTGCTAGCGTGAGGATCTGGGCTAAGTTGTGGAACATGGCAATCGATGTTCCACCCCAGCCATCACTCAGGAGCTGGAATGACTGAGCAGGAAGCGGGCCTGTCAGGGCTCCGTGGCGTGATGGCTACCTCCCTCGGGTCCACAAGTGCAGCGACCTCAAGGAGAAAATGAGGAACCGCTTTGATGCCCCTCTGGACAGTTTCCACCCCATCACTCTCTCTTACTTCTCTCTCTCTCTCTATCCAACTCCTGACACGGGTCTTATGAAAGGCCTGTCCAGTCAGTCCACACTAAAGTGACCCTCAAGGCAGCTGAAGGTACAATAGAGGTGCAATATGGAGCAGGAGGAGACAGATTGATTTCAGGGTCGTGGTAGTTAGGTGACCTTGGCATTGTTCAAGAGTGACTAACTTGATAGGCCTCTGCAAGATTTTTTGAAAAGCATGATTACATTGAGACAATATCTCCCTTAAAGATGGACAATGCAGAAATAGATCTATAACTCACATTTCTATGTGAATTTGGTCGGTCGCRCAAAAAGTGACATATTGCAGTTTTAAGACTATACTAAGGCACTATGATCATTAGCTCAGTAGTAATGGGAATTGTGTATCGCATATTGTTATTTCTGTCGACACGAGATAATACAAGGCACCACGCTATGTTATGTGAAATGGTTGGGATGGTGCTGATGATCTAACTTGCAAATAATGATAATACAACTATAGCAAGCTCAAAAACATTCCAAAACAAACACAGTGGTATATACCTTTTGGCTCCTATGAACATCAGATTTTTGTCCTCTCCTTGGTGCATGCTTAGACAAATTCAGTAGGAGAAGGTTCCTGAAAGACTAGTGGAGCATACATACCTCTCTAAGTTTTTACTAATGCTGAGATCTTAAGCGTTGTTGTTCACTAGTTTGCTCCAATTGGGGGAGGGGTGGTAGGTTGGAGGGTAATAAAGGAAATATATATATTTTTAAAGAKATGTATGTATGTGTATTTATATGTACGTATGTATGTATGTGTATTGATGTATATGTGTATGTATATATATATGTATATATACACTACCGTTCAAAAGTATGGGGTCACTTAGAAATGTCCTTGTTTTTGAAAGAAAAGCAAATTTTTTGTCCATTAAAATAACATCGAATRGATCAGTTGAAAGCTGTTGTTCTGATAAAGAAGCAATAAAACTGGCCATTTTTTATACTAGTTGAGTATCTGGTGCATCAGCATTTGTGGGTTCGATTAAAGGCTCAAAATGGCCAGAAACAAAGCCCTTTCTTCTGAAACTTGTCAGTCTATTCTTGTTCTAAGAAATGAAGGCTACTCCATGKGAGAAATTGCCAAGAAACTGCATATCTCGTACAATTCTGTGTAGTACTCCCTTCACAGAACAGCGCAAACTGTCTCTAAGCAGAATAGAAAGAGGAGTGGCTTCTTTAATCAGCACAACAGTTTTCAGCTGTCCTAACATAATTGCAAAAGGGTTTTCTAATGATCAATTAGCCTTTCAAAATGATAAACTTGGATTAGCTAAAACAACGTGCCATTGGAACACAGGAGTGATGGTTGCTGATAATGGGCCTCTGTACGCCTATGTAGATATTCCATAAAAAAATCTGCCGTTTCCAGCTACAATAGTCATTTACAACATTAACAATGTCCACACTGTATTTCTGATCAATTTGATGTTATTTTAATGGACAAAAAATMAGCTTTTCTTTCAAAAACAAGGACATTTCTAAGTGACCCCAAACTTTTGAATGGTAGTGTGTATATATTTGCAAAAAAATATATGGGGGATTGGAAGTGATGCAGCCAATTACATTGATGGAAGCTACAATATATCTGCAATATTAAAGCTGATCTATCCCCTAAGAAAAAAATATGTATATAAAAAAATATATAAAAAATATAAAAAATCCTGAGAGTCTATGACTGTTTTGGGACATCTTAGGTGAAAGGAGATTTCCTTCTGCTGTTAAAATAAGAACTTTCATGGCAATTTTCTTCACTATTTGTATCAGCGCAAAGTACTGACGGCTTTGAAATCCCTGCACCCTCTCTGCCTTTGTGTCCGTTGAAAGCCTGTTATGACTACTATCTGTCAGCTGCTTGTTGGGGGTCGAGTAATACCTTCAATGTGATGAAATAGGGATAAGCAAATTGGGATAAACATAAGAGCTYGTGACTAAATTTCGTATTTTTTCAGGTTATTAAACAACTAATTGATCACATCGGTTCAATTACTTGAATTCCATTAAGTTATTTTCCTTTTTTTAGCTTAATGTGTTTCTCGAGAGAAATCAAATCATTCATGAGAAATCAAGTCAAGAATTACACTACATGACCAAAAGTATGTGGACACCTGCTCGTCGAACATCTCATTCCAAAATCATGGGCGTTAATATTGAGTTGATCCACCTTTGCTGTTATAACAGCCTCCACTCTTCTGGGAAGGCTTTCCACTAGATGTTGGAACATTGCTGCGGTGACTTGATTTCCATTCAGCCACAAGAGCATTAGTGAGGTCGGGCACTGATGCTGGCCGATTAGGCCTGGCTCGCAGTCGGCATTCCAATTAATCCCAAAGGTGTTCAATGGGGTTGAGGTCAGMGCTCTGTGCAGGCCAGTCAAGGTCGTCCACACCAATTTTGACAAACCATTTCTGTATGGACCTCGCTTTGTGCACAGGGGGATTGTCATGCTGAAACTGGAAAGGGCCTTCCCCAAACTGTTGCCACAAAGGTGGAGGCACAGAATTGTCTAGAATGTCATTGTATGCTGTAGCTTTAAGATTTCCCTTCAGTGGAACTAAGGGGCCTAGCTCAAACCATGAAAAACAGACCCAGACCATTATTCCTCCTCCACCAAACTTTACTCGACCTTCGACCTTCGCCTCTCCCGAGTCTGTACGGGAGTTGCAGCGATGAGACAAGACTGTAACTACTACCAATTGGATACCACGAAATTGGGGAGAAAAAAGGGGTAAAATAAAAAAATAAATAGTTGTGGTAGTTGGTATTAAGCAGTCTTGAAAGTATGCCTTATCTACGTTGAACTAGCCTAGCTAAATAGGAACTAGTAAATACATTTTGTCAGACAGCTCTGCTGCATACTTAGGCAGCTTCTAGSTAGCTACTAGCCTAGCTAAATAGGATGACTKAAACATAGCTGTATGGCTGTTACGGCCTAGACCCAGAGATGAGATGATGACTTTAATGAAGGAAAAATTATAAATTAATAAAATAAAAACTAAGTTATATACGCAACTGAAATATTGAATTTTTTCTTAGTAATTTCCTKTTTTTCTGTTGATGTCTGCCCAATGTGGACCTGACAGAAACAATGGGATGTTTTAAATGTTTTGGCAATTTAATGTTCACTATTTATGGCTTTGGAATTTCTATTAAAAAGCTCAAAAATCATTTTAATGTCATTATTTCATAACGCAAAAATAATCTAAACCCGAAATCCGTGATTATTRTTTAATAATCTAACCAAAAACCGAACCGACCTCAAAAAGCACTAATCGCTCAGCGTTATAAGAGCATAAAAAGGAAGGTTCCAGTGACAACCGACAACTATTTCAGTCAGTCATACTTAACCAATGTCCCAGATACATTCTTCTCTTCGTTACCTCGATTACCAGATATCATCTCAGGATAGTGGGTAAACATATCCCTTCCTGGACCCAGTAACGCCTGTAACTACGTCTATAGATGCCAGTCCATACTTTGTCTATTAAAAGCAAACAGACCTAATTGGTTGCCTGCAGCAGAGTGACTCGGCTGTCAGCTGAGAAAACACGAGAGCACCTCTGGTAATCGCTGCAATTCAAGGGCTAATCAGACGCCCAGAGAAACAAATTAGACTGGCAGGGATCACTGAAATACCAGCCCCAAGCTCCCCTCTGTCTTAGTGGAGGCATCCACTCCATCACTTCATACACACTTTACATCCCAAACTCTATCACTTCTCTGTCCTTCCAAAAGCAGGAATATTGATCTGTATGTACATGTGCCTTCAAAAACCCAAGACCTGGTAGTTTGGTCTCTTTCTAACCACAGGGAGTTTTCCAAGTGCCATTTTGTATTTCCTACACAAGATCACAACAACTAAGTAAAGGAAGGATGCAGGTTTCAGAAAGAGCTTTTTTCATGTTGCACAGCAGGGATATCGTCAGGCTCCGAGAGTCACAGTATTTCGCGTAAATCAGAACTTTAACCCCAGGAAGCATTTGATCTTGCCCACCTTATATTTAGTGTTGGGAAAAATAAGATAGCGGTGCTGTACATTTTCAGTGAAACCCAACCGGCATGTGTGTTTGATGGTCCAAGCAGTTGTTATGCCCCAACAGTCCCCACACAAGTGCTTTTGGAGACACTGTGCACTTTCTGTTCCTCTCTGTCTGACATAAAACACAGGGTGGCTAACTTTGCAGTAAAGTCTGCCCCTGTAATCTGCATGATAATTCCTAAACCCTGTCTGTCATCTCATCGCTATGGTGACTGCAGAAATTCCAGGTTCCTACCACTGGTTACCACTGGTCGCAAGCAAACCCTACTCCTCCGGGCCCGGGGACATGCACCAGTAATACTTTGAGATTACTGTCTCTTTGACACATGGCATACATGTCACATTTTTCTTATTGCTTGCTTGATGCCTATTCTAATACCATGGATTAATAGTTCAACACTGCAAATCTGAATGCACACAATGCTTTTAATGTTGTAAGACTGTATCATCATAAGCATTATAAAAAATTGCATGTAATTAACAGCTAATAACACCAGTATTACAGTTAAGAGACATCAGCCCTTGGGACATCACATACTGTCCTCTCTCTCTCTCTCTCTCTCTCTCTCTCTCTCTCTCTCTCTCTCTCTCTCTCTCTCTCTTCTCTCTCTCTCTCTCTCTCTCTTCTCTCTCTCTCTCTCTCTCTCTCTCTCTCTCTCTCTCTTCTCTCTCTCTCTCTCTCCTCTCTCTCTCTCTCTCTCTCTCTCTCTCTCTATCTCTCTCTCTCTCTCTCTCTCTCCGCTCTCTCTCTCTCTCTCTCTCTCTCTCTCTTACTCTCTCTCTCTTCTCTCTCTCTCTCTCTCTCTCTCTCTCTCTCTCTCTCTCTCTCTCTCTCTCTCTCTCTCTCTCTTCTCTCTCTCCTCTCTCTCTCTCTCTCTCTCTCTTCTCTCTCTCTCTCACTCACTCACTCACTCACTCACTCTCATCCTGGCTGGTACAGACACAGTAGAACATTTTGTGGTGGTCTTTATTTGGGCCGGGAAGTACAGATTACACGGTCTGTACAACTATCTGTAATATCGGTATCCCCTTCCTCAGTTCCCCATTGGATAATCCTGTGGTTTCCTTGAACCTTATTCTTTGAGTTATCCATGTATCTCATGTTTTGAATCCAAGAGTATTGACTCCGAGAACGACATGTTTCCAGTCAGATAACAGCATTAAGATAGAAACAACAGGACAATGGAGAAAAAAACGGAGGGTAAACAAAGTTTTTTCTGACATAGCTTTCATATGGAGGCTTCAGGAAGAGATGACTGACACATCTCGGATGATGGAGGCTCTGGTGTTCCCTCCTTAAGGACCCGTCGTGTCACTGAGCCACAGCACAGCTCCTCTGTATGGACAGGGGATGGAGGGGACCACCTCTGTGTGAATGGAGGGTGAAGGGGTTTCATCCTCCCTGGGTCAGCACGAGGGTTAAGTGTTTTCAAGGCAATAAATCGAGAATGTACACTTTCATCCAGCATGGGGCTCTGTTGTTATTGGTCTTCCATCACTCCCCTGAGTGGATAGTGGAGGGGGTGGGTGGGTATGGCAGCTTTTGCCTAGTGATCCCCTAAACAATGGCAGATTACGAGTCAGTGTTGGCCAGAATTGCTGGATGGCCACGCTTCCTAGCTTATTGGCTACTCCAAAACAATGTGTGTCAAACTGTGTGTTGTGAGAACTGCAAGCAGGTATGGTTGGAAATGAACAGGTTGTGGAGTTGTACATTCTTTTTAGGCCGCCATTGTAAATAAGAATTTGTTTTGAACTGACTTGCCTAGTTAAATAAAGGTTAAATAAAAATGAATATTGATACAGGTGAATGTAGAAAAGGATGTCCTGAACTACAGCGTAAAGCCCTGGCCTCGATATTGTATTACAGTGCCAATAATATACTGCAGCCTAATATGAAGCCATCATTGAAATATGTTTATCTGCGGATGTAAATACAGTATAGCCTGTCTCCAAAATATCTATATAGATTGCAGGTTGGCATGTAACACGACATGTAATACATGCTTCAATTAATGAGCCTCCTTAGCTTGACACCTTCATGCAAGTCTTGTACAGTATGACATTAGCCAACTGTAAAATACTGGCCATCAGTAGCCCTTCAGGACCATGCTAACAGGAGCTCCGAATAACATTAGCACTGGTCTTGGCCCGTACAATCCTTCTGTACTAATGGATCACATCGGCTGAAGTTTCTAGTTATTGCTGATGGCTAGAGAGCCTGTTCCTACAGACGTTCACAACTGCTCTGAGGGGAGCGGACTGTTCCTTTCCGTTAGAAGAATGTCAATGAGGAGTAATTGCAGCCATGTCACAGTTGACTAGAATCTGACTGGACTAAACCCCTCTCATTACACCAGTGGCTTGCTCTGTTGACTCAGGTGTGGGATATCCCATTAATGACCATTGCAGAAGTTAGTGGGTGGTAACTTTGTCCAGAGCACTTGATTAATTTTCTATTTTTGAATGACAGCCTAAGTGCATCTTACACTGATTTAGTACATTTTTAAGTCAAGTTATTGGAGCCAAAAGTAAGAGCCAAGTTAATAAATGAATCAAGTGTGTATGTTTCATCAGTTGCAGTTGACTGATTTTGAATACTTCTATTTATTGCATGGTCATTATGCTAATTTAATAGGTTTGGATATGTCCTTATTATTGGTCCTCCCTTTTCACGACCAGGGTATGTTCTGAAGCCCTGAGAAATTGGACATGTCTTCTGGTGGAGGGGAGTCATTCCTTTCACGCATACGCCTCAGGGCAAAGCACCGACAGGTCATTTCCAAATGAGTTCAACGCGAACAGTTCCATTGTGTTGTTTTAAATGCGAGCAAATCTTAAGAGGCACACAATTTGGTGTGTCCTGTTGATGACCCAGCAAATGATATTTCCAGCAACGGCTGTCTGTCTGTCTCCCAGAAAATACCATGGGAATGTTGTACATAAGAGCCAAGACGGTTGAAAAAAATGTGAAACTCAATATCATGCCAACAGATCTGGGGTATGTTACAGTAAAAGGGGCTATTTTATAAAGTGACTATGCATTGCTTGAAACATTATAGATAACGCAGCGGAGTTTATGAACAAAAAATATTGAATACTTTCCAGTCTCCCTTTTCACTAAGAACCAAAGGCCCATTCACCACAACTTCAAGGGATTCTAAGCGACTTTTGTAAACATTTAGGGTGATTCATCCATTTTCAATGGAGACTAATAGCAGATAACAGTTCACAGGCACAGAAAGTAGCAACGATGAGGCACTCCTAATATCAGAGGGGTAAGTGTGTAGAATTGAGGCCAGGTAAACATTCTGCTGTCGCAGCATTGTCCATAATTGCTAAAGGTCTGACAGCTACAAGTTTCTTACCATGTTTTCATTAAAGAGATGAAAGGGTTGTCCTAAATGAACATCTATCAATTTCATCAGGTTAAGTTCAAAGTATGTTTTTGTTCTCCTCAAAGAGTTGTACCCTCAGAAAAGTAGCTAAATGTAAGGAGAATTAGGGTGATTTCTCTCCTTCAGTTTAATGTATAGCCTACAATCTAGACACACACAACACACATACATGCACACACAGGTTGGGGAGCCGGGCACTCTTTGAACCATTGGAGATAAGTGTTTTATAAATCAGTTAGGAAGTAG
Organism: Salvelinus sp. IW2-2015; assembly: GCF_002910315.2. Taxonomy (NCBI): domain Eukaryota; kingdom Metazoa; phylum Chordata; class Actinopteri; order Salmoniformes; family Salmonidae; genus Salvelinus; species Salvelinus sp. IW2-2015. The sequence continues at coordinate 11,003,727 of NC_036865.1, forward strand.
CCTCCAATTGCGTCCTTGGAATGAAAATGCAAGTAATCATGTTATTGTCCTGAAATAGAAAAGTGCTTACCGCCTTTTGTGCTTAAAAGAAGTGTTTGACGTTGGTTCATTGCAACAATGGAGTGAGCATAAGGACAAAAGGCCAAGGAGACCTCGCAAAAACTGGGCATGACGCACAATAAGACAATATAATTCTCGGTATTACAAAAGCAGTGTACAAACAACGGGTTTCCGTAGCACTTGTGTTGATAATGGGGATATCCTGCTGCTATAGATGCGTCAAACTCTTTGAAAGAAGGGCCATATCACCTTCTATTTAAGTCCACTGTTAGGCACGGTCTGTATCTAGCACCAGGTTGTAAAACCACATCTAACTGCCCAGATCAAACCGAAGAGTCAACATCTCTACCGTACATCCAACCATTTTCATCTGCTTTACGTCATTTCCATCCAGAAAACATTGACCATTGACCTTTTCTATCTCTTACCATTTCCTAATGATAAAGTTAAATGCTACCTTCAAATAGTCCTCGGAATCTCGTATTTCCCTGTTCGTGAAGTTGTAAATAAGACATTATTACGTTCAAGTGCTTTTGAAGTCGGATAATAATTCTTAAACTATTGAGATTTTAGCTAGCCAGGTGAGCTAGCTAATGTTGCTAATATTAAAGTAAGCTAGCTAGCTAGCAAACGTTGTCAAACTAGCAATATTATCCACATTATCAAAATTAAGTTTTCCATTTGAAAACAGCCTATTTGGCATCGGTAGTAGTCATATACATCAATTATAGACCCAAAAGTCTACAAATTATAATTTGGCATAATAACAGTATTTTCTAAAATGGGAAAGTTAAATTATTATCAGTCCTTTTTGAGAGTGGTTATTTTTCTCAAGCCTCATCCCTCAGCTGATTACCAAAACAAGTGCAGGGGTGAAGCTCTGTTATTTTTTTGAATTCCGTATTGGCTTTTAATGAGGAGGAGAAAAACCAAGTTGAAATCAGCCAGTACAGCCCCTCTTTGACAATTTGTAATTCTGACTTTAAGCACCTTTGAAGTGGTTATTTCCGAGTAGGAAACTTGTATTTCCAGATTTCCGACAGCCCTTGAAGGCAGCAATATATTTAGGTGCATCGATATTATGCACTTATAACCACATTATATATCCATAAAATTCCACTTTGACTTCTCATCGATATGCCACAAAAACCTTGACTGGATTTAAAAGGGTGTGGGCGTTGCACAGTCACTCTCTGATGTGTAGCAGCAGGATTTACTGTCTCCTCTTAAGGAGTGGCTGTAGGGTGGCTGTAGGGTGGTTGTAGGGTGGCTGTAGGGTGGGAAATGGTCTCTTTTGAAATTGTAGCCTTATTTCCAAAATATGCTCTCTTGACTTCTGGCAAAGTTGCACGGGTCTTCCTAAAGGGCCGATTGACCAGTTGTAGTACAACAGATGGATACTCCATCCTTTTACTACTTCTGACCCATTACCAGAACAATTGAAAGTTGTTAGTGTAATTGAAGCTGCCTGCTTTTTGTCTCAGTTTCACTCTCAGATCTACAGATTTTTTTGTCCGGGCCTTTAGTTTTTCTGAAATATTATTTTCTGGAGAAAAAATGACCTTTTCAGCCATTTCATCATAGCAGGAGCTTGCATACTATATGCATATGTTCGTAATCTTATAATTTAATGATTGGATGAACTGGCTTGTTATATGAAGTTGCTAATAAAGCAAACTATATACCTGCTGTCCTGCCTGTATGACTGGTTTGAAGAGCACTAGGTCAGTAGATAATACATATTTTAGGGATAAATGGTTAAAAGCAATGACATTAATAACATATTCAAGGGAAAGTCTTAATTGTATTCAATGTATCTTACAGTTAGCCCCAAGCACATTGGGAAAACATGACTTGTAATGCACTCTTTAATGATGACATAGGCCTGTGTTCCTGCTCTTGTTATTCTCCTGTGTTTCAGGTCCAAGTCTTCATAATGGCACTGAAACTTTTTCTAAAATGTTTTATGAGATTGGAGAAAACATTGGGAGGGATCTTTCTTCCCACCATCCCTCCATACAGAATCTTTCCAGAATCTTTCCAGATCCTTAATATCCTTGATCTACGTTTATAGACTGCCCTCTTCAATTCAAACCACAGGTTTTAAATGAGGTTCAAGTCTGGAGACTGAGATGGCCGTTGCAAAATGTTGATTTTTGTGGCCAATTAACAAATTCTATTGTCTTGCTAGAAGATCCACTTGCGGCCAAGTTTCAGCCTCCTGGCAGAGGCAGACAGATTTTTGGCAAAAAATATTGTGGTACTGGGTAAAGTTCATGATGCCATTGACCTTAACAAGGGCCCCAGGACCAGTGGAAGCAAAATTGTCCCATATCATCAAAGATCCACCACCATATTTTACAGTAGGTATGGGGTTCTTTTCTGCTTCTGCATCCTTATTTCGACGCCAAACCCACCACTGGTGTGTGTGGCCAAAGAGCTCTATTTTCATGTCTTCCAACAAATGTAAACACCTGGAGTTTGCTAAACAGCATAGGGACTTGGATTGGAACCAGTTCTATGGTCAGATGACGAAATGATGATGAAAAATAAGGATGCCAAAAATATGACTTGTTAAACAAAATCTCTTTAGCTGAGCAAGTGTATTAGTAAAAAATGTTTTTTTATTAAAAGATAATAATAACAAATCCTTCTTTAACCAGTCTCCTCCCCTTCATCTACACTGATTGAAGTGGATTTAACAAGTGACATCAATAAAGGATCATAGCTTCCACCTGGATTCAACTGGTCAGTCTATGTCATAGAAAGAGCAGTTCCTAATGTTTTGTACACTGATCAGGAGACTCCACTTGGATGACAATGTCAAAGAGAGTGAATTACAAGGCCATAGTGGATTCATATAGTTAGATCATTTAACAAAGTGAGTATAGACGGTGAAACATCAGTAGCATAAACTTTTGGCGATGAAGCAGGGATAATGTAATGGTGTCTCTACTGGGCATTTGAGTCTTCAGTATAATCCAAGGGTCATAAATATACAGTACCAGTCAAAAGTTTGGATACACCTACTCATTCAAGGGTTTTTCTTTATTTGACTATTTTCTACATTGCAGAATAATAGTGAAGACATCAAAACTATGAAATAACACATATGGAATCATGTAGTAACCAAACAAGTATTAAACAAATCAAAATATATTTTATATTTGAGATTCTTCAAAGTAGCCTTGATGAGAGCTTTGCACAATTGGTATTCTCTCTACCAGCTGCATGAGGTAGTCACCTGGAATGCATTTCAATTAACAGGTGTGCCTGGTTAAAAGGTAATTTGTGGAATTTCTTTCCTTCTTACTGCGTTTGAGCCAATCAGTTGTGTTGTGACAAAGATAGGGGCGGTATACCGAAGATAGCCCTATTTGGCAAAAGATCAAATCCATATTATGTCAAGAACAGCTCAAATAAGCAAAGAGAAATTACAGTCCATCATGACTTTAAGACATGAAGGTCAGTCAATGCGGAACATTTCAAGAACTTTTAACATTTCTTCATGTGCAGTCGCAAAAACCATCAAGCGATATGACGAAACATTTCTCTCATGAGGACCGCCACAGGAAAGGAAGACCCAGAGTTACCTCTGCTGCAGAGGATAAGTTCATTAGAGTTAACTGCACCTCAGGTTGCAGCCCAAATAAATGRTTCACAGAGACCAAGTAACAGACACATCTCAACATCAACTGTTCAGAGGAGACTCCTGTGAATTAGGCCTTCATGGTCGAATTTCTGCAAAGAAATCACTACTAAAGGACACCAAAAAGAAGAGGAGACTTTCTTGGGCCAAGAAACACGAGCAATGGACATTAGACCGYTGGAAATCTGTCCTTTGGTCTGTTGAGTCCAAATTTTTGGTTACAACCGTGGTGTCTTTGTGAGATGCAGAGTAGGTGAACAGATGATCTCCGCATGTGTTGTTCCCACCATGAAGCATGGAGGAGGAGGTGTGATGGTGTGGGGGTGCTTTGCTGGTGACACTGTCTGCGATTTATTTAGAATTCAAGGCACACTTAACCAGCATGGCTACCACAGCATTCTGCAGCAATACGCCATCCCATCTGGTTTGCGCTTAGTGGGACTATCATTTATTTTTCAACAGGACATTGACCCAACATACCTCCAGGCTGTGTAAGGGCTATTTGACCAAGAAGGAGAGTGATGGAGTGCTGCATCAGATGACRTGGCCTCACCCAACCTCAACCCAATTGAGATGGTTTGGAATGAGTTGGACCGCAGAGTGAAGGAAAAGCAGCCAACAAGTGCTCCACATATGTGGGAACTCCTTCAAGAGGGTTGGAGAAGCATTCCAGGTGACGCTGTTTGAGAGAATGCCGAGAGTGTGCAAAGCTGTCATCAAGGCAAAGGGTGGCTACTTGGAAGAATCTCAAATATAAAACACATTTTGATTTCTTTCACACTTTTTTGGTTACTACATGATTCCATATGTGTTATTTCATGTGTGTTGATGTCTTCACTATTGTTCTACAATGTAGAAAATAGTAAAAAAAATTAAGAAAAACCCTTTTGACTGATAATCTGGATCCTTAACTCATTCACCTGTGTGTTTAGAGCTGCAGTCTATACAATCTGTTCTGTTTTTATTTATGTCTCCTTAACCATGTGTGTGGTTAACTCTGGAGAGTTGCTGGTTGTGAATGTACTGTATGCACATACTTTACAGACAGGCAATACTTTCTCTCCAAAAATGGAAGGAAATGTCATTCAACACTACAATCATGAGATGAAATGGTCACTTATCATTCAACAACATCTAGCCTTCAAGAAGAAGGCCAAACATTCCAGTTTCTACAATATTTTTAAGAGCTCTGWGGACTGGGCCTGCAGTTTCCAAGAGAGAGTCAAAGTCTGAAAGACAAAATGGATTGGACTAAGATAGATGATAGGTACAGATAAGATGTTCCAATAATACTCTCTAGTGTTGCTGTCTTTATTTTTAAAGCAGATGTCCTAGAGTGACGGCTTCTCTGCACTTCAGCGTTCCAGGCTTCAAGTGGACGAAGTCCAGTGAAAAACAACCTGAGGCCATTGAGAAATGGCAACTCATATTATTAATTTATGTTGTCTGATAAACAGCAACTTGGGAATGCATTTCAGTTTATTATAAAACTCCGACTTAAATATCGAAATACAGTAATGAAAAATATTGAAGCATGACGATTCTGATTAAATAAACCCGGAAACTTTAGCATTTCCAGACTGAAGATCCCAAAGTCGTACCATCGAGGGTATGCTTATACCATTTTTGGAGACGATCCAAAATAAGCCATCTGTAACAGGCTCTTCAAATYTTATTCCATATCCTCTGCAATACGGGGCTTTGTAATTATTATGCCTGTTAACCTTGCAGTGGTTCCCCTACAAGGTGCAGTAAAACTTACTTGATGAAGCGTTTAATGGTCTAGGCTGTCAGTGTCCGTCACCAGTGTAACGTGGCCTTGCCCTATGTAGTGTCCTGATCTTCACGGCGGACGACTGGATCAGTGGAGGAGTCTCCCTGTGGAGGTGAGCAGAACGGAAACATTTGCATCACTGCGTGTTGACAGCTAAAATTCACTCTTTAGACTGAGCAGAGTCTTCCTCAATAGTCCTAGTACTAGAAACAGCATTGCAGACATTTTACTTTTAAAGTGTGTCACTGAGAAGGTTTGGTGGGGTTAGGGATTTGTTAACAAATTATCATAATTCATGCTGTTATTACCATTGTATAAATGTGTAATAACATGATAATACACTGTACAGAAATATGTGGATACCCCTTCAAATTTGTGGATTCGGCTATTTCAGRCACACCGTTGRGGACAAGTGTATAAAATCGAGCACACAGCCATGCAATCTCCATAGACAAACATTGGCAGTAGAATGGCCTTACTAAAGAGCTCAGTGCCTTTCAATGGGGCACCGTCATAGGATGCCACCTTTCRAACAAGTTTCTTCCCCGCTAGAGCTGACCCGGTCAACTGTAAATGCTGTTATTGTTAAGTGGAAACGTCAAGGAGAAACAAAGGATCAGCCGCAAAGTGGTAGGCCACACAAGCTCACTGAACGGGACCGCKGAGTCCTGAAGCACGTAATGCATAAAAATCATCTGTCCTCAGTTGCAACACTCAACTATCGAGTTCCAAACTGCCTCTGTAAGCAACGTAAGCACAAGAACTGTTCGTTGGGAGCTTCATGAAATGGGTTTCCATGGCRAAGCAGCCGTACACAAGCCTAAGATCACCATGCACAATGCCAAGCATCAGCTGGTGTAAAGCTCGCCGCCATTGGACTCTGGAGCAGTGGAAACGAGTTCTCTGGAGTGATGAATCAATGCTTCACCATCTGGCACTCTGACGGACGAATCTGGGTTTGGCGGATGCCAGGAGAACACCTTCCCGAATGCATAGTGCAAACTGTAAAGTTTGGTGGAGGAGGAATAATGGTCTGGGGTTGTTTTTCATGGTTCGGCCTAGGCCCTTGTTTCCAGTGAAGAGAAATCTTAACGCTACAGCATACGATGACATTCTAGACGATTACGTGCTTCCAACTTTGTGACAACAGTTTGGGGAAGGCCCTTTCCTGTTTCAGCATGACAATGCACAAAGTAAGGTCCATACAGAAATGGCTTGTTGAGATCAGTGTGGACAACTTTGACTGCCCTGCACAGAGCCATGACCTCAACCCCATCGAACACCTTTGGGAATGAATTGGAACGCCAAATGCAGGCCATGCCTAATTGCCCAACATCAGTGCCCAACCTCACTAATGCTCTTGTGGCTGAATGGAAGCAAGTCCCTACAGCAATGTTCCAACATCTAGTGGAAAGCCTTCCCAGAAGAGTGGAGGACGTTATAGCAGCAAAGGGAGGACCAACTCCATATTAATGCRCGTCATTTTGGAATGATATGGTCGACGAGCAGGTGTCCACATACTTTTAGTCATGTAGTGTATTTTACCTTCATCCATAAGTGCATATGTGATACTTTTAGCCACAATGAAATTCATGGATGGTGAATATTCAATGGGAAATACCAGAGCCCTTGGCTTTGCCTTTCACGGCTTGGAAACATTTAACTCCCCATACCTGTCTATACAGCCTGTGCAGTTTAATGGGGCGGTTAAATATAGTGTCTCCATCTCTCCAGTTTAAAGAAGACAGGAAAACTTCATTGCACGAAACACGCTGAKCTTCACCCCTGAGAAAGGGGTAAGTGGAAATAGCTGCTGTGTTGACCTGCAGACCTCTCGTCTTCTTCAGACTTCCCAGGCCTGCCTAACAAATTGCTTCCTGGTCATGGTTTCACATAATCATACAGACAGTGGGTGGAAGCTGCATGGGGGTCATTGATGTGGAAAATCAGATATGCGTTCATCATTTCATGGTCTTTGACCGAGATACTGTCACTTTGGGGTGATGATGTTCAAGGTTTTTAGAGTCAGACGCTCAAATCTGGTATCGGCTACAAATGGAGCTTATCGGACATAAAGTACCAGTAGGTCCATTGATTGTACCTGGAATGTMTTTCAACTGGAAAGTACAAGAGGTCATTGCAGTATGTGAGAATGTGTTCTCATTCAGTTTTTCAGGTGTTGTATCAAAAAACATGTGATTCCAACAATTCACACATATTGACTGCTAACTGAATCTAAGGCCATGTCTGGTCATTTGATGCTCAGTGAGCGCACTTCTGCTCACGAAACCGTGAAATTAACATTTGGACTAAATACCAGTGAAGAGGCCCATTGCTGATTACAAAATGTACGTACTGCATCTCCTAGTTCTTGCATCTCAGAGAGAGAAGGGAGGAGAGGTGCGGAGTCTAATTGTCTGTCCAGCTGGAGGACATATGTGGTGAGACAAAGCATCTTCATGACTTATGGAAACTCACATCCCCCCCATCACACACAGAGCTCTGCTGATGCCTAACGAGCATCATTTAAATGAAGATCGCATCAGACTGTAGGCTGATCTAACATAAACAGATTTAATAGCCATAGAGTGTAAATGATAGGCCAAATTACTAAGTGCATGTTGACATTATGGTCATGGCGTGCTCAAGACCGGTAGCGTAGGCTACTTGAAAGCTTAGACAGCAGCTGTGCCTTGACAGACAGCCAGCATCCTGGATTTCAATAAGGTGATCCTCTCTGAATCTAGGAGGGGAAGCACTGTAACTCATCAAAGAGGTAGTGCTCAAGTGTTCTCCTCTATTCACACTGTCCCTGGATACTATACCTAAGATAATATGATCCAGTTGATCTTCAAATGTGTCTGTGCTCTGAGTCCAGGTTGCAGTGTTTTGATCAACTGAACAATAAGCACAGAAAGATGCTTGCTGACACAAATTATAAGTATCTACTTAACCAAGGAACCAGGAAATCAAAATGACATAGGCTTAGACATTCCAGGCATACACTGATTGTACCAAACATTAGGAAGACCTTCCTAATATTGTTGCAACCCCCCCACAGAATAGCCTCAATTCGCCGAGGCATGGACTCTACAAGYTGTCGAAAGCGTTCCACAGGGATGATGGCCCACGTTGAAAAACCCAGCTGCGTTGCCGTTCTTGACACAAACCGGTGCGCCTGGCACCTARTACAGTACCATTACCCGTTCAAAGGCATTAAATCTTTAGTCTTGCACATTCACCCTCTGAATAGCGCATATACACAATCCATCTCTCAATTTTACTGCAGCTCTTTAATTATTTGTATTTCTATTTTTTTACTTAGCACTTATTTTTCTTAAAACTGCGTTGTTGGTTAAGGGCTTGTGAGTAATCATTTCACTGTAAGGTCTACACCTATTGTATTCGGAGCACGTGACAAATAACATTTGATTTTATTTGATTTGGAATTGCATCAAGGCTTAAAAATCCTTCTTCAACCTGTCTCCTCCTCTTCATCTACACTGATTGAAGTGGATTTAACAAGTGACATCAATAAGGGATCATAGCTTTCACCTGGATTCACTTTATATCAAAATGACTAAATATTGGTAGCCAAACTGAAGGAAGCCGTTACTTCACTATACTCACATATCTGTGGTAAAATTTTGGGCCAAATGGCGAGTGTGCGGCTTAACTACGGCTGAGATAATTTGCCWGAAATTTTATTTAATAGTGTTACCTTTGCTACCAATCCAAAATMAAATCTAGAATCMGCTTCCTATATCGCAACAAAGCATCCTTCACTCATGCTGCCAAACATACCCTCGTAAAACTGACCATCCTACCGATCCTCGACTTCGGCGATGTCATCTATAAAATAGCCTCCAACACTCTACTCAACAAATTGGATGCAGTCTATCACAGTGCCATCCGTTTTGTCGCCAAAGCCCCATACACTACCCACCACTGCGCCCTGTACGATCTCGTTGGTTGACTCTCGCTTCATGCTCGTCGCCAAACCCACTGGCTACAGGTTATCTACAAGTCTCTGCTTGGTAAAGCCCCGCCTTATCTCAGCTCACTGGTCACCATAGCAGCACCCACTCGTAGCACGCGCTCCAGCAGGTATATCTCACTGGTCACCCCCAAAGCCAATTCCTCTTTCGGTTGCCTTTCCTTCCAGTTCTCTGCTGCCAATGACTGGAACGAACTGCAAAAATCACTGAAGCTGGACACTCATATCTCCCTCACTAGCTTTAAGCACCAGCTGTCAGAGCAGCTCACAGATCACTGCACCTGTACATAGCCCATCTGTAAACAGCCCATCTATCTACCTCATCCCCATATTGTATTTATTTATTTATCTTGCTCCTTTGTACCCCAGTATCTCTACTTGCACATTCATCTTCTGCACATCTACCATTCCAGTGTTTAATTGCTATATTGTAATTACTTTGCCACCATGGCCTATTTATTGCCTTAACTCCCTTATACATTATCTTACCTCATTTGCACTCACTGTACATAGACTTTTTTGTTTTCTTTTTTTCCACTATATTATTGACTGTATGTTTTGTTTATTCCWTGTGTAACTCTGTGTTGTTGTATGTGTCCAATTGCTATGCTTTATCTTGACCAGGTCGCAGTTGCAATTGAGAACTTGTTCTCAACTAGCCTACCTGGTTAAATAAAGGTGAAATAAAAATAAAATMTAAATAAAATACCACAGTATGCTCCCAATCCTTTGCAAAATAAGCAAGTGGTTGGCCTGTTGAATAGTTTCTGCTATACAGAAATCATATTCCTAAATAGTATTTTCTAGCAAGAAAACATTATGCAGTAAACAAACAGCAAATATTTGTTTTTGTCTGTTTCTAAGCAGCACACATTCTGTACAGTAGGTTACTTCCTGTAGGCCTCTATAGGCTATGAGTGTGCAGTATGTAATATACAGGGATGACAGAMTGTGGTGTATATGTCATCAAATGAACTGACATTATGATGATTTTGTGACCGTTGGTTTACCTTTCAACTTCCCTCTATGGTTCTGCTTTGACTCTGACTCTGAATGGCACAGTAGAGGCCCGAGATGTAGAGGAGCAGGTGACTCAGATAACTCCCATGACACAGGAAGTGGAGTCGTCTTGCCAGGAACTGCTCTCTAGAAGCCCCGGCTTCTCCCTGTCCCACTCTAGCAGACGGACCCCTTCCTGTCCCCTCCACCACCAGCAGCACCAGAGCAGTATTAGAAGAGCCCGTAGGCTTGGCCCTGGCCTCATCATCTGGCAGTTATCAAGGCAAATTAGAAGAACACATGCTCTGAGCTCCCAGGCTCTCTGTGCAGCCCCTGTTCTCACAACAGCAGAACAAAGGCTGGCCGGAGCAGGAAGCTCGAGTAGCACTTAAAGGGGGCAGTGGGACTCCTGCCCTCAGGGGTACTCCTTTACCCTGAGGAGAGGGACAAGGAGAAGGCCTTCATTCAACAACCACCTCCACCCACACTCGCTCACCTTTGTCTTATGTGACCCGGTTTGAGAGCATGAGAAAGGCAGTGCTATCGACAAGAATTAGTGGAACAGATAATGGGTGCAATGTGAGCAACGCAAAATAAGGAAGAATGCTCTAAAACTTCAGGTTCAGGAACAACATATGTCCGTAATGAGCCATGAGCCATTACACAGAGAAAAAGACTCCACTGAAAGTGAAACAAACAACATGAACTGAGCCTTGATCACGGCCGGACCTCATAGATAAACATTATTACAACATTGACGTTACATTTGAAGCTGGAGGGCTTTGACATTTATGCAGGGTGTAAACACTTTTAACTCCCCAATGACAAATTTTTATCATGTTTACCTCAACAGAGCAAGGAAACGCCAGTAGACTCCTTGTACAAAGTGACTACCGCTTATGTCAACATCCAACATCCAATGAATCAATCATGAAAATGTGTTGTGCCTATTTTCCAGCACTTGGATCTGTACTGTGCCCTACATATTTCTAAGACAAATAACAAATGGCATAATAAAAAGAGTGATGATTTAGCTGTCCGTAATGGCAGCTTGAGTCTATACCACTGTCTTTGACTGAAGGATATTACACCTGGACTGCCCACTCAATCCCGCTCTGCTATTCATCACCCTCCCAGATCACCAGAGTTTATTCATAACCAATTGGTGTTTGACAGCTTTATGCGCTGGGATCGGGCACGCAGATCCACTTACGGATACGGCAATCCACACTGGCTGCTCACCTCACATCTCCCATCTCCTATCCCTTCTTATACCAGGTCCTTTGTACTGGGACTTGGAGACACAGCGACAGAGGGACAGAAATTGGACAAGCAGGAAAGTATTAGGATGAGAGCGATATATATATATATATATATATATATATATTACTGTATATATTGAGAGAGAGAGAGAGAGAGAGAGAGAGAGAGAGAGAGAGAGAGAGAGAGAGAGAGAGAGAGAGAGAGAGAGAGAGAGAGAGAGAGAGAGAGAGAGAGAGAGAGAGAGAGAGAGAGAGAGAGAGAGAGAGAGAGAGAGAGAGAGAGAGAGGAGAGAGAGAGAGAGAGAGAGAGAGAGAGAGAGAGAAGAGAGAGAGAGAGAGAGAGAGAGAGAGAGAGAGAGAGAGAGAGAGAGAGAGAGAGAGATGCACTGCATGGACAGGAAGAGACAGTTCCCTTACTTCTCCTATCAAGTGTCCAGATAACTTTTCCAGTCGCAGTGTCCTGCCCCCGTCTCCCCTCCCTCTCTCTCTCTCTCTCCCTTTTTTTCAATCACTAACTTCTCTCCTGATTCCCAAACCTGCAAAGTCCATCAGGACCAGAGGGGAGGGAACATCCCGCATTCTTCAGCCTGAAGCTCCTGCTGCTGAAAAATAATCTACCTTAACAAAGGAGAGAGCTGCTCAGGAAAGGGAGAACCTAATCTTTAAACCTGGGCTGTTGTCTTTAAAAAGGTCTGGTGAGGGATACTGTCTCCCTCTGCTGTGGTTTCATAAGAAAGGACTTCCTGCCTATATTACAAGCTAACGTCGAATGAGTGTCCCTCTTCATCCACCTGCCAATTAACAGGAAGTAATACCCTATCCTTCTTTTGGTGATGTATTTAAAACGTGGTCCCTAATATGAGGAATAGTCTCCCCAGTTCCTCTTTGACCTCAACCAACAGCTCTGTTCTTCACATTATTGCCAAGCTTGCATGTCACAAACCTACTCAGTATTTTGCAAGATAGAGTTGACCCCTGCACACTGATTGGGTTAAGGCTTCCTCAGTAAGAATTACCCACACAGAGAGAGAGACTGACGCGTTTTACAGCTGTCCGCTGCTAGACGGCTCTGTTGATGCTGCAGTCCGTTTCATCTGCTAGATAGTCATACGTTCCTGTCTCCAGAATGTATTTATTTATTTAATCCTTACTTCACCAGATAAATTCACTGGGAACTTTTTCACAGCAATGACCTGGGAAAAGGGTGGCAAGGGAGAGGGATGGAATGAGACTGAAATAATGTTGAGATATAGAGACACAATATTAGAAACAAAACTCCAATATCCTCAGACCATACTCAAATATCTTATGGGGGTGGTTACTCAGCACCAGAATACTGTGTTTCCTTGAACTGCTGTTCAGATGTCATTTAAGTAGAAACATCAATCATGCCAGTTGTTCCTGTGAGTCCGGCGTCAGTCTCTGACCCTACAGAGTCACTGGTCTTAGCCACTCCTTGACATTTCCTCTGGTGCACAAGTGGGGTTACACAAAGCCCAGGCCAAGGCAACACTCTCTCTCCCATTTTAGGATGCCATGGTCAATATGGTTAATGTGCAGCTAATGGCGTCTGAACAGATGCAAGTATGATCAAATTCTCATGTACTTCCTGTCCTGCGCTGAACAGCTGAGAAAGGCATTGTAAACACTCTGGCTCTTATCAAGAGTCTTTGTTTAACATTACATTTCACCAATATAAACTGATGTCTCGCCACATGAACTGCAACAGACACTTTTCCGGACAAGCATTTCATGCTTACATAAGTAGTCGTAATGGTCTAACCTCGAAACGTGCACCTTTTTGTAAATGCAATCCTAGTTAAAATATTCCTTGTGTGTGCAATATCGCTGGCTGCGTGCTGCTTAATTATCTGTCTTGCCACAAGTGCTTATTCATGGGGAACATTGTGTCTGATGAAGAACAGTCTGTTTGAAGGGGCTGAGGCACCCCATCACCTATCCTGAGGTAAACACCAGACTGCTGCTAGCACTATGTTGCTATGGTTGGTGTCAGCTGTGCATCACATTGGTGCACTGCTGAGGTACTCCATGAGCAAATGCTATTGTAACTCACAACAAGGCCTTTTGGGGGACTTGGAAGCTTTCCATCACTTGCTTGAGAGATCACAGCTTAAAAGGCAAATGTCCGAGCATTAAAAAATGACACTTTTAAGGGAAAATGAAAACAGCTTGCGAGTGTGGTGGATGTCAACAGAGTTATAGTTAAGCTCGGGGGAAGAAATGTGTTCTCACGCTGTTGTACAAACTGGTCAGTCCTTTTCCAGTCAACACTTTGACCTTACACATTAGGCATCTTTATTTTTTGCACTAGATGATTCAACAAAGTAACAGATTAACAAAACGATTAAGTCTCAAACTTCTACATTACATTGGTGTTTTTCCTACTTTGTTGCATTACAACCTGTAATTTAAATTTATTTTTATTTGGATTTTATGTGATGGACATACACAAAATAGTCAAAATTGGTGAAGTGAAATGAAAAAAGTAACTTGTTAAAAAAATTATTTAAAAGAAAAACGGAAAAGGGATGCGTGCATATGTATTCACCCCTTTTGCTATGAAGCCCCTAAATAAGATCTGGTGCAAACAATTACCTTCAGAAGTCACATAATTAGTTAAATAAAGTCCACCTGTGTGCAATCTAAATGTCACATGATCTCAGTATATATACAGCTGTTCTGAAAGGCKCCAGAGTCTGCAACACCACTAAGCAAAGGGCACCACCAAGCAAGTGGCACCATGAAGAGCAAGGTGGTCCCCAAACAGGTCAGGGACAAAGTTGTGGAGAAGTACAGATAAGGGTTGGGTTAGAAAAAAGATCCAAAACTTTAAACATCCCACTGAGCACCATTAAATCCATTATTWAAAAAAAATGGAAAGAATATGGCACCACAACAAACCTGCCAAGAGAGGGCCACCCACCAAAACTCACGGACCAGGCAAGGAGGGCATTAATAAGAGAGGCAACAAAGAGAACAAAGATAACCCTGAAGGAGCTGCAAAGCTCCCCAAACATATGGAAGAAGGTACTCTGGTCAGATGAGACTAAAATTGAGCTTTTTGGCCATCAAGGAAAATGTCTGGCACAAACCCATCACCCCGAGAACACCATCCCTGTTTTTCATCGGCAGGGACTCGGAAACTGGTCAGAATTGAAGGAATGATGGTGCTAAATACAGAGAAATTCTTGAAGGAAACCTGTTTCAGTCTTCCAGAGATTTGAGACAGGGACGGAGGTTCACCTTCCAGCAGGACAATGACCCTAAGCATACTGCTAAAGCAACACTCGAGRGGTTTAAGGGGAAACATTTAAATGTCTTGGAATGGCCTAGTCAAAGCCCAGACCTCAATCCAATTGAGAATCTGTGGTATGACTTATTAAAGATTGCTGTACAAAAGCGGAACCCATCCGACTTGAAGGAGCTGGAGCTGTTTGCCTTGAAGAATGGACAAAAATCCCAGTGGCTAGATATGAAAAGCTTATAGCGACATACCCCAAAAGGTGGCTCTAAAAAGTATTGACTTTGGGGGGGGTGAATAGTTATGCACGCTGAATTTTTCAGTTTTTTTGTGTTATTTCTTGTTTGTTTCACAATAAAAAATATTTTGCATCTTCAAAGTGGTAGGCATGCTGTGTAAATCAAATGATACAAACCCCCCAAAAAATCTATTTTAATTCCAGGTTGTAAGGCAACAAAATAGGAAAAATGCCAAGGGGGATGAATACTTTTGCAAGCCACTGTACATCCCACTTTGAACCTTGTCCCACTTGCGTTGGAAGCTATTTCAGTCTGGTCCCTCTGTGACTTGCCTTCCTATATTAGACCACATGACAGAGTCAGTATGGACGCACAGTAATGACTGTTAGAGTGGGCCATATTGGAGGTCCCATGTCTTTCCTTTGTTTTCCTAAATATGCCAATCTTTCATGGCAAAAAGGAACTAATATTATGACAGAGTTCGACAGGCCCTAGGTCATGCTCCAACTAGTGATTATAGAAGGGCTTTTTCTTATGATGCTGTGCCAGATTACTGAGGAATATTGAGGACATGTTTTGATATTCATCAGATCATGCTCAAGACTAAAATACTGATTATAAAATGGACATGGTCCCTCGGCCCTCAACAGCAAAATTAATGCATGAGTAACACACATGGTTATTTTTGCCATACGTTCAGTGATTCTTTTGTTTCCTTATGCGTTCATTAGTTATGTATGTTGTTTGGGGAGACCCACTTTGAATAAAACATATATTATTACAGTTTGGCTGCATTGAAATATCTATCAAAACCTTTACCCTTTATCCTAGCCTAAAATACTATGTTAGGCCAGAATCTTGATACTGTATGTCGGTTTCTTCTTTAAAAATATTGAACAATAATATAAACGCAACATGCAACAATTTTACTGAGTTACAGTTCATATCAGGAAATCAGTCAATTGAGATATAAGTAAATTAGGCTGTAATCTATGAATTTCACTTGACTGGGCAGGAGCGCAGCGGTGGGTGGGCCTAGGAGGGCATAGACCAAACCACTGGGGGGCCAGGCCCAACCACTGGGGAGCCAGGCTCAGCCAATCAGAATGGGTTTTTCCCCACAAAAGGGCTTTATTACAGACAGAAATACTCCTCAGTGTCATCAGCTGTCCGGGTGGGTGGTCTCAGACGATCCCACAGGTGAAGAAGCGGGATGTGGAGGTCCTGGCCTGGCGTGGTTACACGTGATCTGCATGGTTACAAGTGATTGGACGTACTGCTAAATACTCTAAAATGAGGTTGGAGGCGGCTTATGGTAGAGAAATTAACATTCAATTATCTGGCAACAGCTCTGGTGGACATTCCTGCAGTCATCATGTCAATTGCACGCTCCCTCAAAACATGAGACATCTGTGGCATTGTGTTGTGTGACAAAACGGCACCTCTTATTGTCCTCAGCACAAGGCGCACCTGTGTAATGATCATGCTGTTTAATCAGCTTTTTGATATACCACACCTGTCAGGTGGATGGAATATCTTGGCAAATCAGAAATGCTCACAAACAGGGATGTAAACAAATTTGTTCACAATGTTTTTGGGAACATTTCTGGGATCTTTTATTTCTGCTCATGAAACACGGGACCAACACTTTACATGTTGCGTTTATATTGTTTTTCAGTATAATTCTCATCATTTGTTGTAGAATAATGGTGTGGCATGAACAACCCACTGACGTCAACCTTTTACCCATCTTCAATAAAATAGATAAACACTATTCCAGAGGTGACTGAATAAAGTAACTGAACGAAGTGAACTGTAAAAGAAATATTCATTTTTTAGTTACAGTGACTCACAGTTTACTATCTGCAACTATCACCTAATGAAAACGTTTCCCTTTCACAATGTAATCATCTTTTTTTATGATATAGCCTCATTCGATGGATGTATGGACAGGACGTTAAAGCTCAATCTACCATTAACAACCCTGCATATGGCTCTCTCACGTCAAGAAGCACTCAAGCCCACATTGTCAAACTCATGCGTGATTCAACAACCACAAAGAAATACGGAGTATCGCTCAAAAGAGGACATTACGCAGTCTGACCTGTGCCATTAAAGAGCCCCGGCATTTTACACCTGCATTACACTCTAATGTTACATTGTTTATGTGTTAACACATCTGCCACCTGAGGAGAGCCGCGGTTGACCCTCACATGTGGGACAGATGTTGGAATCCAACATGCTCTTTTTATGGGAGATATAGAATATTTGTATTAAAGCTGTGTTTTATGAGACTGTGCCGTAAGCTCCTACCCTTCCTTGGCCAACCCATGCTTTGGTGTTGCCAGCACCTGTGGACAGAGAAAATGGGAGCAGATGGGACTTCAAACACTCCTGCGTGGGTTCGGCTGGTTGTGTTAACGGCAGTCGCGGGAGCTGCTGCGGAGAGGGCACCAGAGGACAATACTGAGAAATCAATGTTCAATGTTTGGATGGGAGCTGATACATTTCCAGTTTCCTTGCACTGTGACTGATCACTAAGAATGTGGACATACTGTATGAACTATAAAGGCATTTCATCCATTGTCTGAACCATTATCGACTAAACTGTACAGACGGTTTATTTGTGATAAGTGTACAGAAACATATGAATGTGTAAGCCTGCTATCTATGACCT
Organism: Salvelinus sp. IW2-2015; assembly: GCF_002910315.2. Lineage (NCBI taxonomy): Eukaryota > Metazoa > Chordata > Actinopteri > Salmoniformes > Salmonidae > Salvelinus > Salvelinus sp. IW2-2015. Next base: position 11,021,646 of record NC_036865.1, read on the forward strand.
AGCTCCTAATGTTGATAGCGTAGGTGTATACTAATTCTACATGTACGTGTAGTACATTGTAAGGACAGTTACTACACTCACAAATATAAGAACCCAGGGATGCATGAAAAGACCTCCCAAAACCCAAAACGGTTGAGGAAATATCATAGTATCCCTCCATCCCTCCATGGCCTTAAAGACAAGCGCAGACCCATGGCWGGTTGGCCTGAAGGGGAATACACTCCCGTGACCTGGCCCTGGAAAGTTGCCTGACGATCCAGCCGGAGGATCCAACACTGTCTGCATCATCTATCATCCCTCCACTGCCAAGGGCTGCATATTAGGGAGCTGGTTTTATTACCGATTCATCATGCTACTGGAAGAGAATCAAGAGGCCGTCTTGGGGATGACATCACAACTTCTGTAAACCATTGGTTGTCTTCCATTACCTCCCAGATGATGCAGATTTGATTTCTAATTATGAATAGGGATAGAAAATGTATTGGACATACTTTTTTGCCCAGTGGGTTAGAAATTGATGTACTGTTTATTATTTTTTTGTCGGCCTAATGTCTTAGCAGGAGGCTAACCTAATGTAAGAATTCACAAAAGGTACAATACTACTGTACAGTGACACAAAACAAAACACCCGAAACAAACAGCCTCCTTTTAAAAAAAGGAAAGGGTGGAGGTACAATGGGAAGAGGTGCCTCAACATTTCTCACAGCCCTCAATCAGGGGATTGGGGTGGTGGTGTGGGGCGAAGGTGGGGGGCAACTCCAGTGGTAGAACAAATTACACGCTGCTCCACACACCAAAGTGGATGTTTAGGGGACAGCATTGCCGGAGACATACAGCAGATAGCTCGGGCCCCCTTACCTGCTGACGTCTGGTACTGCAAGTTGATTTATCTGACTTTAGCAGCCACCTTGCAGCTCCAGGCCAGACTGAGGCGGCCCTCAGAGAGGACACACACAGTCTGTATGGAAGAGAGATGGTGGAGCATGGAGGTTGGTGTTGGAGGGAAGCTGATGTGCTGGATGTGATTGAAAGGGGGTCCATATATAGCTTAGCCAAGATGCAATTTGATGCATGATGCTCAATACATTTTGGTTACCATTATATTACCTTGTTTGTSGAGTATAGGCTACTGTAAAGTGTGAAGAGAAACACATGTTTATAGTGTGTATGATTCAATGCCCCTCAGTTGTGTAGGTGGTTAGGTATGAACCTAAATTGTTTATTTAAAAATGATGCCAAAATGGCGTGCCAGTATAAATACAACATAACTCATACACAACATGCTATTCCTAATCCTGGGTAATAAGTAGCCTCTTCCACAACCACAACATCTATATGATATATGTGACACTATAAGGATGAAGGAATCTGCTATACCACTGATAGTTTACATTGTCCATAGGGAATGACTCACTCCCCTTAACCTGAAATAAGCAGGTTCTAAAGGGAAAATCAGGAAACACTTGTCCAGAAAAGGGACAGTCAACACAAACATCCTTTTCCAAAGGGGGTGCGGTGCACAACAGGCCCCCAGAGTCCTGAGGCACTGTGATGGATGGTTCCCATGCAGGCAGTATAAGGCTTTAAGCTGAACCACTCTTGTCTGAAGAAAGACTTGGACCCAAATTTATGCCATGTAAGATGAACATTCATAGCCTTTGATTTTTCATGAAGTTCAAGAACCATAACAACATTAGAGCAAACGTTTAAGTGTTCAAACAGTTGTTAACCCTTTCCATTATGTTCTGGGTCAATTTGAGATTGAAATCACTCAAATACTATTTTTAGTAATTGTTCCAACATGACCCTTCATCTACTTTGTAAAACACGTAATAAAAATGAATAAAACATCAGACATCCATTATGTTCTGGGTCAATTTGACCCACAATTTGACCCTCTCAACTGAAACAAGCTGCGTTCTGCACATGAATGGTGCAACCATGCTGATCACATAGATATAAGTATGATTTCCCTATGATTCTTAGAGGCTGAGCATTGACTCGCCATTTGACCCCCGCAATTTGACCGTGGTCTATATAACTTTTGAACGGTGTGTCCTAGAAACAACCTGCTTTCTGCACAGGAATGGTGCAACCATGCTGATCACAAAGATATAAGTATGAGGCTGAGCAACACTGATCTGAAGTCAATTTGAACTTGACTTTGGACCTTGACCTTCGTGCTTGAAAAGGATATAAGTACACTACCGTTCAAAAGTTTGGGGTCACTTAGAAATGTCCTTGTTTTTGAAAGAAAAATGTATCAGAAATACAGTGTAGACATTGTTAATGTTGTAAATGACTATTGTAGCTGGAAACGGCAGATTTTTGATGGAATATCCACATAGCCGTACAGAGGCCCATTATCAGCAACCATCACTCCTGTTTTCCAATGGCACGTTGTGTTAGCTAATCCAAGTTTATAATTTTAAAAGGCTAATTGATCATTAGAAAACCCTTTTGCAATTATGTTAGCACAGCTGAAAACTGTTGTGCTGATAAAGAAGCAATAAAACTGCCCTTCTTTAGACTAGTTGAGTATCTGGAGCATCAGCATTTGTGGGTTCGATTACAGACTCAAAATGGCCAGAAACAAAGCCCTTTCTTATGAAACTCGTCAGTCTATTCTTGTTCTGAGAAATGAAGGCTATTCCATGCGAGAAATTGCCAAGAATCTAAAGATCTCTTACCACGGTGTGTAGTACTCCCTTCACAGAACAGAGCAAACTGGCTCTAACCAGAATAGAAAGAGGAGTGGGAGGCCCCGGTGCACAACTGAGCAAGAGGACAAGTACATTAGAGTGTCTAGTTTGAGAAACAGACACCTCACAAGTCCTCAATTGGCAGCTTCATTAAATAGTACCCGCAAAATAACAGTCTCAACGTCAACAGTGAAGAGGCGACTCCGGGATAATGGCCTTCTAGGTAGAGTTGCAAAGAAAAAGCCATTGATTTATGACTTTGGAACAGCAATCAAACGTTTGGCTCTACTGTACATTTTGAACAGTTGGATCCATCAACTCAGGAGGGAAAAGCGTAGGAAAGAGGACAATCCCAGCTTCTGGAAAATACATGTTGGGAGGTTAAATATTTTTATGATCTTGATGTACTTACTGTACATAAACAGTGTAGGCTGAATCGAACATGAGGGAAATATTTAATTATCTAAGGTACAATACCTCCAGGAATAAAGATCAGTCAATGTTATAGCATTACAGTAAGGAAGAACATTATAGTGAGGAACTTAAGGAGTCAATAAATGTAATGGTGTTTACTCAACCCATCAATCTGCACCTACGCCATTATCACTGTCAGTGACAGGGTGCTGTACAGAATTTATCAGGCTGTTGTGTTTAGGGTAATGGATTGTCCCTGGAGCCAAGTCCTACCACAGGCATATCCAATGGAAAATCCATAATCGTGGCTCTCTCCTCAAGATAGACATCCCTGCTACTCAGATACAAAACAACCAGATACTGCAAAGCATCCTCAGCCAAAAGGAAATTCCTCCATGTTTCTTTTCTCTTTCAATCGCAGGTCTGTGTTTTTTAAGCGTTTATAAAACATGTCATGGAATTTCAGCACATACATGCATATAGTTTTAGTGCATGATTTATTTCCCTATATCTGTTTTGGGTATCATATTTGGGGCATAGTTGTCAGTGTCTCATAGAATATGTTTTCTCAATTTAACCATGTCAAATGGCTTCAGGAGTCAGACTTTTTTTTTATTGGAATACATTTTCTTCAAAGTTTACTGTACATATTACTCAGAAAATAAAGACATGTTAAACCATCTACAGTAGGAAGAAAAGGTTGTACACTGGTTGAGATATATGCTTTTGCCAAGGAAACCTGTTTTGTTTTCATGTTTATAGCAAAAGAGAAAAGTTCTGACCATTGACTTAAGGCATACACTCCCATGCTACATTGAGGGATTACTTATCAAAAAGAGAGAAAATAGATGGATGAGTGGAGTTTCGGTCAGTCTATCTCACATCAAGTTCTCTGACAGAAAATAACATGAAAATAATATCTAATGTACTTAATAATATTGTTACAAAAGGTGTAGGTTCTCATTTGATAGCAAAAGTGCAGTATTCAACGAAACTGGCTAAGACGCCATCTGCCCTAACAGTGGCTGCTCCTGCTACAGTCTAAGATGTGTATGAAGGACATCTGCCACATTACTTATCATTTTCCCCTCAGTTCCCAGAAGCCCGCTCACCTTCCAGTGACTGGCCAACTTCACTAATGAACTTGTATACATAAAAATGGTTTTAATCCATTTAAAAACCGCAGAACCCTTCAAATACTATATCTGCTACTGGTAGAAGTTAATCATCAGTACAAAGGGATGTTTAAGTTTTCAGATGTCATGGTAACGTGTTTCAGTCCATTTTCCTCATTCAAAGTACAGCTGAACCTCATGTTTCCTTAAACATGCTGTTTGCTCAACCCACTAGCGGAAGAGAATGAGTAAAGGGGAACCTGTTGGCAAGATAACATTACTCATTCCGTCAGGGGCGATATAAGGGTAACTCCTAAAAACAGATGGCAGCCTATCTTTGCAAAATACCTTTTGATTCAGTGATAGAGAGCCAACCAAAACGTGGAGAAGCATCTTCATGTCATTTGTCAGCTGGGGAAGGAAAAACATCGTAATACTTTTACTGGAGGATACTAAAAAGAGTGCATTCATGTTACATTGATGTTATGTCTTGTAATGTACATAACATTATGGGGAGTGAAAGTTGTTGACCACATTTTGGGATATTCTTAAGCAAGACCCATACCTTTGTTTTGCCATTGGTTACCTTTACAAGTAGATTCCAGCCCAAAGCAGTGACAGAACACACTTATAGTATATTTTTTATTCACGCGAGGTCGCTTTCTTTTCAAATACAGTCTTCAGGCCTCTTCAGGTACAAATTGCCATGAAGCACACCACTGACCAATAATTACAAGAACATGTAATGGTGTTGCCTGTGTTGCTTGCCACTGATCTTGTGCATGTATCTTCTGCAGAAACAGTGCCAAGAAGTTACCAAACCCATTAAGATCACTTTCAGAAATGTCACAGGGATTATAGTGTACATCAGTAAAAAAAAATTGCCTTTTAAAACAAGGATGCCAGCAGCCCTGTATAGAAGCTGGTTCTCACCATCAGAACCTATTGTGGCAAAACAATACTATAGCAATACTATAGCATGCAACTATATGCAAGAAAGGAGTCAAACCTTGACAGACCAGGCTGCTTTTCTCATCTCTTCATCGGACGAGTTATTCACACCTTCTCCAAGGACTCGTCTTCAATGTGAGGCATGCGAGACACGCACAGTCTTCAAAGTGGCTAGGCAGAGCCAAACGTCCAGCCCTCCCTCTGCGGACCATCATCTGCAAGCCACTGGCTCTTTCCCTCTGGGGTTAGCTTACATCCCATGCACCCATAAAAGCAGCATGGCATGCCACCTCCTCTCCTGTATACACAACATCATTTTGCCCTTTTGTTGTGCAGTGCATTTTCTTTGTATTGTTGGACTTTGTTTATTTGTGGACAGGCCTATGTATGTAAAGTATTTCAGGGATTTCAATATCCACTAATGGATGTATTTTGAATGCCATTTGTTGTTAAAAGACTAACAAGACCACACATATTTTACAAATTAACATTCATGTAAATATCTGTCAGGAAAGCTGATACCATTTGACAGTGTGGCAAAACAAAATGTAATTTCCTAAACCGGTCTCAAACATTCTCACATCCAATGGTTTCAGCCAGGTAAAGGTACCGCCCATTTGAGTTGGTCAAACTCCTGAATAATGTCACAGCTACTTAGCTTATCTGGCCAGGGCTCCCCTCTGACAATAAGCCCATTCTTAGCTTCCACCTTTCATGTCCCTTTTAGCTCTGAGAGCCACAAGACAGACCGTATATCATTTCAAAAAGAAGAGTCAAAGCTTTCAAGTGAGCACGTCTCTTGAAACGTTACCCAGCCATAATTACAGTGTGGGGAAGATGGGGTTCTTTGACATGTGCAGTGGGTCACTGTGGTGGTTGGGATGTTTAGAGCTCTGGGGAGGGAGAGCAGAGATGGGGACAACGCACGCATGCACAATAGCCGGGAAAAGGGGATATGGTGAGTACGTTTTTCATGGCAGGTCTGGTCTTTTCCATACAGGGAGGTTGAGGGGAAAGATATGAAAATATAAGCGGCATGATCTAATGACCATTTATTGAGTAGATTGCATAGGATATCATATGTTCATGGCGGAAGCTGCTGTAAAGGTTATAGCTTTATTATAGTTGAGCGATGCGACAAAAGCTGGAGGCACTGCTGCAGGAGGGTTCAATACTGTCAGTCTAATCTGATTTCATAACAGTGGCTCAAATTAGTCATCGACAGACTTGAATCAGAAACCTTTTTAACATCTGTGACCAGAATACTTATTTTTCATACGATGTGCGGTTTTCAAGGCCTGGGTGTCTGGAGGAGTCATCTCAGGAGTGCCGAGGGACACACAAATTGAAACAAATCAACTTAATGTAAACCAGATTGATCAGTCAGTGCAGCCATATCTGAAAAACAGTTAATCCCACAGAGCTCTTTTTCCCAAAAAGTATTATAGTAATTGCAGAGAAAATCATCTCTCTTCAGAATGACTTTGGACAAATTCACTCTGTCAACAATACCAATGTGCAGTAGGAGACGGTAGTTATGGAAACCAGATCAGTGAACCTGGTGCAATTAATCACTCCCTTGTTGTGCCTATAAATTTGGTTCTCTATCTCTAACGCATCATTGGCATTCGACTATAATCTCAAATGATATATTTTATTCATTCAGTTGTAAAGAATGTAGATACATTCTATCCATGTGCTCCAGACAGATACATGGCTTTTTATATTAAAAATGAAGGGCTCTGTGAAAGGTTTAGCTATTTGACAGAGAGGATACGATTATCCCAAGCAGAGTAGAACTACGGTAGATGGAAACCAGATCGGTCGACATAGCAGGTTCCCCCCAAAACTGCTCCTTTTGTTAAATGATGATCTGTTCATTGGGTCTAATGAATTCAAAACCGTTAGATAATGTTGGACTGGGGTCAGGAGCAAAGAGGGACATCCTGTGACCAGGTTGCACAAGTCCAACAGGGCGTGTGCTGCCCAGGGCTGTCAGACCACTATCTGTCTCTCATTGATGCTCCTCTATGGGGGGGGGGGGGGGGGGTTAGCAACACAAAGACTTCAGAGGGCCCGGCAGGCTCTATAATGACAAGGATATGATTATGGAAAGAACTCAACATTCCAAGGCCATCTTAATATGTTGGATCTTTCCTCCCTTCCTAAATGGGAAGCAGCTTAGTTCACATGTGCTCTTGTAATTGTTTTACAAAGGTAATTCGATGTGTCTGCTGATGGGCTATGTTGTTGATGTACAGACCATGGAAAGTGGTTTGCAACTATAACACAATAGCAAGAAAAAGGTAATTCTAGGTTGTATTCAGCCTAGGCTTTATGGTGAGTTCTAGAATAAAAGCTACATTGATCAATTTGTAATAATCAATAATGGATTATATAATGACCTTTTGACTGTAATGCTCTCTTATAGCACTGTACTATACTACTTCCATACAAATTTGAGCTTAAGTACAGCAAACCATACTGTTTTCATACTATGGCATTCTTTGATACCCTGCATTGTGCCAGTCAAAGGCTACATTGTGCTTCTTGTGAGGTCAGCAGCACATCCTGATAGTGTTATTTTAGAGACTGATGATGACAAAGATCTGCAGTGACAAAGATCTGTCTTTGCAATAAAATAGCTGTGGTAGCGACCAGGGTGGTGATGTGTCATGTTATAGCCCCATGGTGACACAGGTAAGAAGTTATGCCAGTGTGTCTCACCCATTTAGACCACCCAGGCATTTGGAGAAGGCCGTGCCATAACACAATCTGCTCTTCCAGGGTGGCAGAGGACCATAACCTTACCTACCTGGAAGAACCACATATCAGTCACATGTCAGCTACAGTACGTGTCTGCCACAGGGGATGGAGTTCAAATTCTGTGGGTCTGTTGGGGTAACCGTATTGAATACCCATTGACCTATTGGTTCGTACCCTAACCCAACAGATGGTTAATTAAGGAGAACAAATGGACAACTGCACATCTGACTCAAGATCTCTGCATCTCCTCCATACTGTTAGACAACAAATAGTCTGGTTCAATCACAAATCATCACATTGTTCCTTAAAGTTGCCATTCCTCAGTAAAAGTTATTGCTGTAGGTTTGCCGACATTGGCACATCGTTCAGGGGAACAGACTTGGGGGAACAAGGCCGTACACTCTTTGAAAAAAGGTGCTATCTAGAACTTAAAAGGGTTCTTCGGCTGTCCCCATAGGAGAACCCTTTGAAAAAACATTTTGGGTTCCAGGTAGAACCATTTTGATTACAGGTAGAACCCCTTTGAGTTCCATGTAGAACCCTTTACACAAAGGGTTCTACATGGAACCCCAAATAGTTCTACCTGTAACCAAAAACGGTTKTCCTATGGAGAAAGCCGAAGAACCCTTTTGGAACTCTTCTCTCTAAGAGTGTAGTGAGTAGGGCTGTCAATAGGACARGGTCCCTTTGACCTCTGGGGGTCGGCGAGGTGACATTCCAGCCCAGGTTAGCACAGGGCTCCTCAGTGTGGGAATGTCTAGTGATGGAGGGCCGGACAGGTGTCTTTATCGCTAATCCACAGCTGTAACCATAAATCAGTGTTGCTAAGGCCCAGCAGTCAGAAGCTGCAACACTACAGGGGGACTGTTTTAGGACCAGGGCTTAGGGGTTGGGGGAGCTTATGACGTGTTGCACCATGATATGCAAAACCACAAAACCAGCCTCTCTATCATGATAGTGGAGCACTGGTAAACATGATACCGATGAGGACAGTAGGCTTATATTGTGGGCAGGCAGCGGCCGAGATTAGATCGACCCTTTCCAGTTTCAGTCTGTACTTCTTCCCTACCAAACGTTGTGATGATATCAGTGACTGTCAAAGACAAAGTCGTGTTGGCTGATAACATTTGAGCTGAAGCAGCAGTATGTTGCAGTGATCTAAAAATATGTTGTCCAGCGGAACTGGACAGAGGTTTCTGTACACCAATACACCAACTTGCCATGTCAGATATCTAGCTGAGGACATAACGTTGTGTTCCTTCTCAGCAACTCAGCTTGCAACATTTAGATGCATTCACAGGGGGGGATATTCTAGATTAGATAGCTCGACGAGTGTCTATATAACAAACCTTTATTTTGTGCTAGGTGACAGGTGCTTAGTTTCCACACGGATAGGGTTTTTGTGAGCTAAATAAGGACCCAGCATAAGACCTTTCATTGCCTCCAAGCAGGCCTTTAAAGGCGAGGTGACACACCTGATGCCTGGACTGGTGACTGGAGTGGCTGTACTGTTGAAGTGACGACCCTGGCACGTATATAAACTCTACCCACTCTACCCCCGCGGTCAAGGACTACGCATATATTACATTGCTTCTGTACCATGGCGACGACCTAGGCTTCCAGTAGGCCTCCTGTCGAGCTTAAAGAGACGGGGGCGGAACTCAAACAGATAAAGGGACTGACAGGGAGAGATGGAGAGGAAAATAGTGCGTAGGAAAGAGAGAAAAATATATATATAMAGAGAGAGAGAGATCCGGTTTGTGGCCTTTGTCACATGGACCAGGATACATTCACAGTGGCTCTGTGCTGATGGAAGAATGACACCTACTGGCCTAATATTTTCCAATAATTGATTACGTTTGTTGATTGGGTGAATATGGTGTTTTGCAAATTGGTGTATGTGGTTAAATGTGAAGTAATTTCAGATCAGTGCTATATAAATTAAACTCATCATAACCCATTATTATTATAAGGAGCAATGCATTTGACTTCATAGCTTATCTATTGTAATTTCTAATATGAGTGAATAGATCAAACTAAATATTTTCATGCATGTTATTCGCATGACATTGCACTGCATAGGTTTTACTTGGTAACTTCTAATTAAACCACATACTATTAGTAATTACATATATGTGACACCCTCAATCTTCTACTTAGAGTGAAGCAGTGGTGATTCCTGCTCTGGGTCCAGTTCTTCAAAAGATATCTGGATTTTTCTTATCAAATAAGATTAAATCCATAGAAATAGAATGAATAGAACGAATGCGGACTCCCGCTTTATTCATTCTAATTCATTGCGTTTAATCCTATCTGAAAAGCTGGGCCCTGGTTTCAGCCTAATACCTGATCCTGTGGGCTCTATGTTTACCTGGTATTGTTTTCGCATCCGAAACCAGAGATGAGCTTCAAAGGGATGCACACGTGACAGGTTTGCGTGCCAATGGGCCTTTGAAATCCAACACTGTTATGGGATGTTGTAGGGGTGACTGTCCATCAAAGTGACGTGCCAATAAACAAGAGCCCTAAATAGGGTAATGTAGACATGTCAAGAGGTAGTTAGGAATCCTTTTTAAATGTGCTTGCGCTCCATCACATTACCATATGAACATATGAAATAAATTAGATCGCTAATGTCATTGATATAAGCAATATGTACTAATGTGTACTAACTCATGAGGACACCTGCTGTTGAATATAATATATTATATGGAATATCATACTGACTACGTGGTTGGAGTTACTTCTGCGAATTCTGTCTAGCAGGTTGTGATGAAGATATGTGTGTGTGTGCGTGTGTAGATGTGTGTGTGTGTGTGTGTGTGTGTGTGTAGATGTGTGTACAGTGTCTTTGGAAAGTATTCAGACCCCTTGACTTTTTCCACATTTTGTTACATTAAAGCCTTATTCTAAAATGTATTAAGAACCCCTTTCATTCTCTGGGGTACACGGAAAAAGTGCGAATTAAAAATGAAGGTCGATCTCTGCCCGAGATCAGTTTCATGAAGACGGCTGAAAAGGTGAGGGCGTTCAATACTAACTTGAATCAAAAGTATAGCTGGTTAACAGGGAGCCTTTCATCAGGCCGCCTGTATTGCTGGCCTTACCTGCTTTTTGGAAGGTCTAAGCCTTGGTCGAAAGGTGGGTGCAGTGACCTGAAGAACATCGATCGTTCAGCTAAACGAAAAAACAAAAGCAGGGCACAAGGGCAACTACAAGGAGCTGAAAGAGGTAGTTGCACGTTATGACGCTTTACTTGCTGAACATCTTGAACTTTCAACTGTCTTTTTTGGGATGTTGAAAACAATTCTGAATGATTTGATAGCTTCCATCGCCTCATCCATTAAAAGTTATGAGGGTGACGCAGTGCATTTTTTTGCATGCGCTCAGGTAGGCTTTCCACTTTCCTCCGGTATTTATTTAGCAAAGATGATAACACATAATCACTCAGGACACACAAGCAAAAACTCATGACATAAATGTTGCAGCAGCCTAGGTTACACATAAACATTAGAAATCTGACATGCTGTATCGGATGAATACGAGATAGATTTTTCAGCCTGATCAACAGTTAAAAATTGCCCCACTGCTCTGTCTGCTTACAGTTGTCAGTTATTGTCAGGTATGTGGATGATCAGGGACGTTTTTTCAGGAACGTTTCTTGGGATACTTTAATGTGTCAAGTGGGTGAGATGCGCAGTCTGTGTTTGACTTGATGAATTTTGAGATGTCTGAGTTTAAGTTCATAGAGAAACTCGTTGTTCAAACCTACGATGGCTGTAATGGAATGTATCTGCTATTTGTATTTACAGCTAAGTCCCCTCATGTTCCCTGATTAAGACGTGATGACCACTCCACTCCACTACCACTGTCAACTTTCTCCTGACATGAACTGAAGCCACGTCTCATGTGGCCGCTCATCCACTGGCACATTGAATGTTTCCACTTCAAGCACTGAGAGTCCCCCTATCAATTTTCTCATTACTGTATGTAGAGTCAATCACATACACAATCACATTATTACTCATCAATGATTTTACTTGTTGCTTGGACTAACTCATTCTTAGCTCTTTTGTCTAACTGTGTAGAGTGTCATCTTGTAGTTTTTTTTTGTCTTCCCAGTCAAATCCTGTCCTGCATTGGTAAAGCCTCTGAACACCTCAACTCATGCCTCATACTCTCATTCAATCACTGCTGTGATCCCTTTCCAACACGGTGTAAGTACCCCTCTCATTTCCATTCCCCATAATATTGTACTTTAATAGCATGATATTATTTCACTGTAATAGCTACTGTAAATTGGACAGTGCAGTTGGATTAACAAGAATTTAAGCTTTCTGCTAATATCAGATATTTCTATTTTCTGGGAAATTTTCTTGTTACTTACAACCTCATGCTAATCACATTAGCCTACGTTAGCTCAACCGTCCCACGGGAGACCCACCAATCCTGTGGAGGTTTTAAGTACTTTACACCAGTGGCTGTGGGGATGTTTTTCAGCGGCAGGGACTAGGAGACTAGTCAGGATCTAGGCAAAGATGAACAAAGCAAAGTACAGAGAGATCCTTGATGAAAACCTGCTCCAGAGTGCTCAGGACCTCCGACTGGGGCAAAGGTTCACCTTCCAACAGGACAACGATCCTAAGCAAACAGCCAAGACAACGTGGAGTGACTTCAGGACAAGGCTCTGAGCCAGGACTTGAACCCAATCGAACATCTCTGGAGAGACCTGAAAATAGCTGTCCAGCAATGCTCCCCATCCAACTTGACAGAGCTTGAGAGGATTTGCAGAGAAGAATGGGAGAAACTCCCCAAATACAGGTGTGCCAAGCTTGTAGTGACATACCCAAGAAGACTTGATGCTGTAATCAAAACATAGATTCAATGGTTTGTAAGATGGGGAGGGGTCCATCTGTAATAAAGAGATACTCTGCTTTTTTGACATCACATTCCATTATTGTTCAGTCATGTGATCGAGTGTTGCAAGGAAAGACCTAGTTAAGCAGCAGCTGGCCCAGAACAGAATGGCACATCTTGCTTTTCATTGTAATCAGAGGGCTGATATAAATACTGTGCATGCCAGTCTCTCTTGGCTAAGAGTTGAGGAGAGACTGACTGCATCACCTCTTCTTTTTATAAGATACATTAAGTAGTACTTTAAAGTATTTTTTACCTAAGTATTTTTTTTAGGTATCTGTACTTCACTTGATGATTTATATTTTGGACTACTTTTACTTCACTACATTCCTAAAGAAAATAATGTACTTTTTACTCCATACATTTTCCCTGATACCAAAAAGTACTCGTTAAATTTTCCATGCTTAGTAGGACAGGAAAATGGTCCAATTCACTCACTTATGAACAGAACACCCCTGGTCATCCCTACTTTCGACCTCATACCTCGGTTTTTGCTTTGACATGCACTCTCAACTGTGCAAATCCAAATCATGTCCAATCAATTGAATTTACCACAGGTGGACTCCAATCAAGATGTAGAAACATCTCAAGGATGATCAATGGAAACCGGATGCACCTGAGCTCAATTGAGTGTCATAGCAAAGGGTCTGAATACTTACGTAAAAGGTATGTTTTTTTAAAATATATATATATACATTTGCAAAGTCAAGGGGTCTGAATACTTTCCGAAGGCACTGTATGTGTATGTGTGTGTGTGTTTACCTATACTTGTGGGAACCAGAAGTCCCCACAAGAATAGTAAACTAACAAAAAGTTGACCAACTGGGGACATTTTGTTAGTCCCCACAAGGTAAAAATGCTATTACTAGGTTGTTTAGGGTTAAGGTTAGAATTACTATTAGGGCTATAATTAGATTTAGGGTTAGGAGCTAGGGTTAGGTTTAGGGTAAAGGTTAAGTTTTGGGGTTAAGGTTAGTGTTAGGGCAAAGGTTAGAGTTAGGGAAAATAGGATTTTGAATGGGCCTGAATTGTATGTTCCCATAAGACTGTGTGTGTCCTATGCATGCACAAGTCTGTGTATGAATGCACAGTTGGTGCACTGTGTTGGGGATAGCATATTTAGGAAAATCTTTATACGTCTTATAATCTATTTTTCATTTGCAGGCCCTCCTACTATCAGGTCAACGCCATAGAGCTGAATATGGTACTGTAGGCAAGCTAAGTATTTCTACAGGTGGCACTACCCTGCTGGGAAAGGAACTCCTGTACTTTGAGAAACATCTGTATTTGTAAGAAGGCAACTCTACTGTATATGTCATTGAACAGTAAATTATTTTTTTATTTTTTACAATAGACACACATTTATGGTAGAGTCCTTTGCCAACCCATGGCGCTGAGCTTGACTCCTTTTCCAGATGGATGCACAGCAACTGTTGGTCCAGCCCAGCCTTAGCTGTAGATGCTTAATACACAGACTTACTGAGTCACTCAGGTATCAAGTGTTTGTCAAGAAAGTGAATCCACCTTTTGCTGTCAAGTAGCAGAGTGGCGCAGAGGGAAATTGTCTGCAGATTTAGGTAGGTGTTTTATGTATTCTCTCATAAGCAGATGTTTCAGCAAACACAAAAACAGTAATGCAGAGAGGATTAGAAGCCTATAAACCATGTTACTCACCAATGCAACAGTAGTAAATAGTAAACATTATATCACCACCATGTGCTGCTATACAGAGCAGCATGTTGACTTCTCCTTGTGGATTGAGTGTTAAAAGAGTCAAAGTTCACATTTGCATTTCCAATTCGTTTTCAGGTATTAAGCAATGGAAAATCCACCTTTACTTTGAACACAAACCTCCATTTGACGTTCCAGCTTCGTAATGGGGATTTTAATGATGAATATAACCCTTTTTTAGTGGGGAAAATATGGAAAGCTGCCTCGATCTAGCCAGGGGCCATAAAATGAGATTTGCTTGTGGCAACCCTTGTTCAGGCTTTCATCGGTAATTAGTCTGTGTCATGGAAAACAGTGTCTTTAGGAAACGCCCTGTCAACACCTCCGCACAATCCACAGGTTGAAAATCCGGCACCTATTAAAGAATCAGACATTTTGAAGACGGTCTCAGTAACACTTTCCCTTGTTCGCGTGGAAACATTCTTATGCCTTTTTACATATTTCAAGGCATTCATGCCGTCTGGCAGCACTGATCTTTCAGAGAGTCAAGGGTGTGCTTTTAATACAGCGGCACCAACATCAATGTGAGTGATAAGTGACAGTGTAGACAGAATTTATCCACTGTTCTGCGCTCTCTGATGAAAACGTCTGGGATGGAAACATAATCTCCAACTGGGACTCCATGGTTCACATACTGTTGAGAGACCAGAGCGGAAACTAGACGGCCATTATAAGCTACTGTACAACATTTATACAGATTTTTTTCTGTTTTGTTTTTTTTCATTACAAATCATCTGACCATTAGCTAACTAGTGTGGTCATTTGGTGTCCAATGCTATTTAAAAAGCATTAGCTCAACTTCAACAAATATTGTTCTGTTCGTGATAAGTCTAAATGTTTTGTCCTCATAGGAGTGATTATTTGAGCACCAGAGCAATACCCCAAGTGATCCTACAGCACAGCAACGGTTCACAACCCATTTTTCAGTCCTTAGCAAATACAGACGTTAGCAACAGATGTGTTGAGGACAAAACACGGATGACAGATGCAATCTTCTCATGCTAGCCTATCATTCAGTAACTCCACAGTTATGTTGTGATTTATGAATTGCTTTAAGACAGAGCAGGCTGGATTTCATCCACCCAGCTGTCTGTCCGTCCCTGTCCTCCCTCCACTCGTCTTCAATCTTGTTTTGGTCTACACAGGCAATGCAGTGAAAGTACCACACAAACAAAGGCCTTGCCACCATGACCGGGTATCAAATGGAGAGAAATTCTCCTTTTCCCCCCCAAAGTTCTCCCTTCAAGATCTGAAGGGTGGGGTTACTGGACAGGGCACTGTTTTGTCTACTCTTCGTTTTGAACTCGGCATCAGATTACTACATTCATGAAATGGCTGACATATCGTGATGTCCGTTCGTTTGGGTGTCCTAGCATTCCATGTATGTGTAGCACATAAATAACGTGCCTCGGCGAGCGTCAAAGTATGGAAGATAAAAATTGTTGTTGAAAAGTAGTAGGGAAGACATTAAGATGARGAGACAAAATTGTAAATAAGACAGATGAAAAGCTTGTATTTTTAGACATGGCCTGTCTTGTTGGCTGTTTGTGTCCTCAGACCTCCATCTTTCACAGGAACAGGAAATACTGCAGATTGCCTGGGAGATGACGCTCTGCCAAGTTTAAATGCCACCGCTAAAAATACTTGTGTGGAATGCGGGGCTTGGCAGTGGGGTTAACTCGGTGGCCTGGGCCTTGTCGCCACTCTGCGGGCCTTTTTTGACACGACAGCGCCGTCTGAACGAAACCTGAAGCCGGCTCCTCTGTTCAGCTCCTTCACTTTAAAGCCTTATTTCTGTTCGGAGACTCTTTTTGGGACGACTTGCCGGGTTCCAAGGGCGGATGAGGGGGATTTGGGTGCTATTTCTGGGGCCCTTGGGGGGTGTCCTATTTGCCTGTCTTGAGGGCCCCGGGTTTTGGGAGAGGCACTATCGCCCTCTTGTCTGGGTCCTATAAATACCTGCCATCGGTGCCCACGCTGAGACGGCATGATAGGTCTATTTTTTTAGCATGTTTTTATCGTTACACTGGCGGGACAGCCTGTCCCTGTCCCCCAACTTGCCCACCCCATCCTGCTTCCTCCAGCTCTGGTGACCCGCGTCACGAATGTGTAATGGCGTCTAGCATGATTAGACACTTTTCGAAAGCCATTTTGGGGATTGTGGAATAGAGGCATTTCTTATGGACTTTTAATTGTATTTAGATTTTCATGGAGTGGACTTTAAAATGTCTTATATTGCTCTGCCCCTCCTTTTAATTAATAGCATCAGGTAAAAAAAGCTAATTCGTCTAAATGTATGAGCACTTGTTAAAACATGTTTTATACATTTCAAATTCAAGCCCTTCAGCAGTTCCTCTCCCATCCTCCCCAAGGCTCTCATTCTGAATGGTGCTCGACGACATACTGAACTTCAGAGGAAAAGTAATAACAGTGTCAAGACCTGATGAATGGCAAATAAAGCAATCAGGCATCGACTGATTCCAGCTGCAATAAATGTGGATCCACGACACTGTGCCTCCAATTCAGTGGGGTATATCACAGACCCTCAGCACACTGGTGGGTTTCCCTCCACAGTCTTAATCTCTATCCCATTCTCTACTAGGCCATTCCCCTCAGGCCTTCACCCCCACCCCCCCTCCTCCTCTCCCTCAGGTACTATTTCATTGTAGCCTCATTTAGGATGTTTCTCATTCTCTAACGGAAGAGCTGTGCGTGTATTTCTGGAGGAACGATCTGGTCTAGACTGAGTTAAGTTTGAGCTATTAAAGCTATTAAGTCCTAATTACTGAAGACAGGGTTTTATAGGAATCATAGCATGGCATGTGAGGGATATTGTATATATCTTTTTCATCCTAGTAATGATACCTGCATACTCTATCTCCTACTGTCACGCCATCAGGACCTTTGTGAGCCCTATGAGAATGGAGTTGAATGGATGGATGGAACTGACATTACCCTTAACAGTCTCAGCAGAGGAAAGGGCTGCTATTTGGGCCTTCTTTTCGTGACTGAGCCCACCAATGGCATTCACAGTAAGTCTAATGTGTATGTAATTTCCGACCACAAGGTAAAGGTAAAGGTTATGGCATTTGGAATGCTTTCAGTCATCTTTTTATGTGGGCTTAACTGACAGAAAAGACTGTGTAGTTTACTAGGCGAGATATCTCACAGTAACGGTACAGTAAATTGGCCACACGTTCACTTTACCATTGTAGAAAGACATCACTAACGCATCTCTATTTAAGAGACAAAAGCAGATTTGACTACTTCCCACAGATGGTCATGACCTAACCGGCATAACAGTACCAATATTCTCCTGAAACAAATCCTAATTTACGGGGCCTTATTACTTAACATGAGTCTTAAATGCATGGGGAAAGCAGCCACCCAGCCGTAGAGTAAACACACATGGATTTATTGTCCAGCTGGCTCTTTACGGTGCCACCTGAGTGCGGTTTGGAGGCTCTTTTATGGTGGTTGCTGGGAAATAACTTGAATCCCCTTCCATCCATGTGCTGTTGATGTGTTTGTCACAGGTCTGAATCATCTGACACTAGATTATGAAAATGGACTCCATATGATTTTCAGCGGCGCAGACAACAAAACCCCAGGATGTTAGAAGGATTAAACATGAAACCATTGTATTACCATGTGTCTCTGCTGGCTACTTATCCAAGGAATAACAGAACCTGTCAAGTAATGCAGAAACACAATAGGAATTGTACTTTGACTATAAGACTGTATTGGAAATGATACGTCTCTGCTGTCCAAAACCTTACTTGTTAACTTATCCAGGGAACTATTCCATGGTTTAGACAGCAGACAAACACAGGGGGGAAGGGGGGGGGGACAAGTGCTCCAGTGTTTAGGCTCCTTTGATTTACAGGGAGTCAGCTGTGGTCAGATTCAGTGATTAAAAAGTTAGACCAGTCAGGTAATAAGAAACACTGAGTATCTGACCATGATATGTACGTCTCTCTCTCCACCACAGGAGGGCTAAACTAAGCAGAGCCTTGATGAGGACAGAGAGGATAAGCAGAAGTGGAAACACAGGAGTTATACACAAGTGGTTCGAGGAATGGAGCAGCAGCAACCACAAATGGAAGTTACAAACGTCAATCAGAATTCATAACTCTTAAATCAACCCAAGTTCTGTTGATCAAAAACCTTCCAAGTCTCCCAATTACAAAGTATCTTTAAAGCCTTTCTGACGTCAGCAGAAGCAGGAACTGACCAATTCTCCATCACACTCTTCCTGCACCTTACAGCAGGTCATATGGGGGGAAAAGTACAAAGCCACTGGAGTAAACATCTCCCCCAACCTTACATGACAGATAAAGACTTGGGGTGGGGGGGAGACATAAATTCTGCTGTTTTGTGTTCAAATTCCACCTGACCCTGAKAGTAAAATCTAAGTGACAGAAAGTAACAGTGATCGCACTGTATAGTCTCCACTAATGTTTCTCGTGTGAATATTCTTCAAAGCTCCTGTAATCAGCACAGGTCCTCCGATGGATGTGACCGACAAGACCACAGGCAGGAATGCTCAATTAATAACCCCCTCCACACGTCAACAGACAAGTCTCTGAGCAGTTGTGTATTGCTTGGATTGAACCGAAATCAAACAGGTGAAAAGGTCATCTACATGCAGAACATGCATGTTCTGTGTCAATGCGGGTTGATGAACTCATTGTGATCCAATTTGGAAAATGTGAATTTTGGACATGGAAGCTGTTTAAAATCATCATTATCTCATCCGATGACATGTGGCAGTGTCACCATCGATTTATGACAATAATATGTCTTAAAATAAATATTATTATTTATTTATATTATTTAGAAAGAATAGCTGTCAAATAATTTGCATACAGGAAAAGATCATGATCATTAGAAAGCAAATTACAGACTCCTTTAAATCTGCGTATTCCTCCAAAGCTCAGTTGTCCTGAGTCTGCACAACTCTGCCAGGACCTAGGATCAAGAGAGACACTCAAGTGTTTTAGTACTATATCTCTTGACCCAATGATGAAAATAATCATGGCCTCTAAACCTTCAAGCTGCATACTGGACCCTATTCCAACTAAACTACTGAAAGAGCTGCTTCCTGTGCTTGGCCCTCATATGTTGAACATAATAAACGGCTCTCTATTCACCGGATGTGTACCAAACTCTCTAAAAAGTGGCAGTAATAAAGCTTCTCTTGAAAAAGCCAAACCTTGATCCAGAAAATATAAAAAACTATCAGCCTATATCYAATCTCCCATTCCTCTCAAAATTTTTAGAAAAAGCTGTTGCCTTCCTGAAAACTCACTGCCTTCCTGAAGACAAACAATGTATACGAAATGCTTCAGTCTGGTTTTAGACTCCATTATAGCACTGAGACTGCACTTGTGAAGGTGGTAAATGACCTTTTAATGGCGTCAGACCGAGGCTGTGCATCTGTCCTCGTGCTCCTAGACCTTAGTGCTGCTTTTGATACCATCGATCACCACATTTTTTTGGAGAGATTGGAAACCCAAATTGGTCTATGCGTTTTGGCCTGGTTTAGATCCTATCTGTCGGAAAGATATCAGTTTGTCTCTGTGAATGGTTTGTTCTCTGACAAATCAACTGTAAATTCCGGTGTTCCTCAAGGTTCCGTTTTAGGACCACTATTGTTTTCACTATATATTTTACCTCTTGGGGATGTCATTTGAAAACATAATGTTAACTTTCACTGCTATGCGGATGACACAGCTGTACATTTCAATGAAACATGGTGACGCCCCAAAATTGCCCTCGCTAGAAGCCTGTGTTTCAGACATAAGGAAGTGGATGGCTGCAAACTTTCTACTTTTAAACTCGGACAAAACAGAGATGCTTGTTCTAGGTCCCAAGAAACAAAGAGATCTTCTGTTAAATCTGACAATTAATCTTGATGGTTGTAAAGTCATCTCAAATAAAACTGTGAAGGACCTCGGCGTTACTCTGGACCCTGATCTCTCTTTTGACGAACATATCAAGACTGTTTCAAGGACAGCTTTTTTCCATCTACGTAACATTGCAAAAATCAGAAACTTTCTGTCCAAAAATGATGCAGAAAAATTAATCCATGCTTTTGTTACTTCTAGGTTAGACTACTGCAATGCTCTACTTTCCGGGTACCCGGATAAAACACTAAATAAACTTCAGTTAGTGCTAAATACGGCTGCTAGAATCCTGACTAGAACCAAAGAATTTGATCATATTACTCCAGTGCTAGCCTCCCTACACAGGCTTCCTGTTAAGGCAAGGGCTGATTTCAAAGTTTTACTGCCAACCTACAAAGCATTACATGGGCTTGCTCCTACCTATCTTTCCGATTTGGTCCTGCCGTACATACCTACACGTACGCTATGGTCACAAGACGCAGGCCTCCTAATTGTCCCTAGAATTTCTACGCAAACAGCTGGAGGCAGGGTTTCTCCTATAGAGCTCCATCTTTATGGAATGGTCTGCCTACCCATGTGAGAGACGCAGACTCGGTCTCAACCTTTAAGTCTTTACTGAAGACTCATCTCTTCAGGGGTCATATGATTGAGTGTAGTCTGGCCCAGGAGTGTGAAGGTGAATGGAAAGGCTCTGGAGCAATGAACCGCCCTTGCTGTCTCTGCCTGGCCGGTTCCCCTCTCTCCACTGGGATTCTCTGCCTCTAACCCTATTACAGGGGCTGAGTCACTGGCTTACTGGTGCTCTTCCATGCCGTCCCTAGGAGGGGTGCGTCACTTGAGTGGGTTGAGTCACTGACGTGATCTTCCTGTCTGAGTTGGTGCCCCCCCTTGGGTTGTGCCGTGGCGGAGATCTTTGTGGGCTATACTCGGCCTTGTCTCAGGATGGTAAGTTGGTGGTTGAAGATATCCCTCTAGTGGTGTGGGGGCTGTGCTTTGGCAAAGTGGGGTTTATATCCTGCCTGTTTGGCCCTGTCCGGGGGTATCATCGGATAGGGCCACAGTGTCTCCTGACCCCTCCCGTCTCAGCCTCCAGTATTTATGCTGCAGTAGTTATGTGTCGGGGGCTAGGGTCAGTCTGTTTATCTGGAGTAGTTCTCCTTCTTATCCGGTGTCCTGTGTGAATTTAAGTATGCTCTCTCTAATTCTCTCTTTCGGAGGACCTGAGCCCTAGGACCATGCCTCAGGACTACCTGGCATGATGACTCCTTGCTGTCCCCAGTCCACCTGGCCATGCTGCTGCTCCAGTTTCAACTGTTCTGCCTGCGGCTATTGAACCTGACCTGTTCACCGGACGTGCTACCTGTCCCAGACCTGCTGTTTTCAACTCTCTAGAGACAGCAGGAGCGTAGAGATACTCTTAATGATCGGCTATGAAAAGCCAACTGACATTTACTCCTGAGGTGCTGACTTGCTGCACCCTCGACAACTACTGTGATTATTATTATTTGACCATGCTGGTCATTTATGAACATTTGAACATCTTGGCCATGTTCTGTTATAATCTCCACCCGGCACAGCCAGAAGAGGACTGATTTGAGGTAGGGATCAGGAAATCTGGTCACAATGCGGACGTCTAAAGCTGCATTTACACATACATCCCAATTCTGATCTTTTTTCCACTAATTGTTTTTTTTGACCAATCACATCAGATCTTTTCACATAAGATATTTTTCAGAGCTGATTTGATTGGTCAAAAGACCAATTAGTGAAAAAAGATCTGAATTGTGTAAACGCATTTCTGAAAAATGTGGGTACAGCGAGGCCACAGGCACAGGGAAGACACTTATTACAGGAATCACTATACTGTTTGACCAAATCATGGTTTTATCCACCCAACAAATAGGATGTTTTGAGTGAGGTGACAATGTAGAATGTGCTATGTTTATAGACAGCTTTCCGTTTTTTACGATCCATGATTTTGGCAGTCTAACTGATGACAGAGTTGGAGCTGGTCTCTTTGGTGATGCAGAGTTTGACTTTAAATGTAAGTTTGCGTGACCTCAGCTCATCCCATCAGAAAATCGGGCAGGCCCATCTTGGTTTAAAGGGCCGGCTGTTGCCCACTGGTCAGCCAAAGGCTCATTATAGATTAGTATAACAGAGAAATTGCGCAAAAATCGTACCAGGCTCATGGGCCATCGGCCATGTCACCTTTTTGTTTTATTTTTATATAACAAAAAATATATATTTGTGTGTCAATTTCAACCAGCCCACCCAACTAAGAAATGGTCCAACACATCTGGCATTTTCCAGAATTGCTAGATGGTCAATCTGCCCCTGCACTCTGTAATTCTGTACAAAATGATAACTTTCTGGTACTACTGTACTTCATTTTAAATCAGTAAATGGGTGAAGTTTTATGGTCAATTCAGATCATTGAAATGAAACAGAGGACATGAAATTACATTTATGAATTGACCCTATCAATCAGAGGCACTCATTCGTGAAGTCTAGCCCAATGGGAACAGGTCCAGTCGTCTCATCACCAGGCACAGGGTCTGTTTGGATGGTTGCATCCAGGTGTTTTCACCATTCCTCTGGTGAACGCTGACTAAAACTGTACATGCCTCTGTTGTGCAGATACTCTGGGGCCTGTTCTCCCCCCAATGCTTCCTCTAACAGTCCAGACACACAGACCTGGGGAAACCATCTCTTCTGCTCCTCCTGAGGATGCAACAGGCATCTGGCAAACTATGGCTGTTACAGACAGGACCATCCTGTGAGCTGGCTACAGTAAAGGTTAGGTCAGGGATGGGCAACTTTGATGGAGGTGGGGGCCACAAAAAAAATGTACCAACATCCATACCCACACATGCAGTCAGAGCCGGCCCTAGCCTTTTGGGTGCTTTAAGTGAAATTGTATTGCACCTTATGTATTGTACTATTTTTTGATACGCAGGCCTGAAAAAGGTGGCCCATCCCTGGGTTAGATCATTAAACGAGATCCAGCATCCTTTTCTGTGAATAAGGCCAATTTTAACGCACAGAAATGTCTGCATCCTCTCTGCTTCTATCCATATATCTGCCATCTGGTCCTGCTTTATTCCACAGGACCGAGGGGTAAAAAAAGGACAATCTTCTTTATCATTGTGTGACTGATTTTGGGTTGTCATTACCGACGGCAGATACAAAAATGTCCCATTCCCCTATCCTTTATACTGAATAATTCAGAAGTTTAATGGCATTATACTATATTTCTCAGTTTGATGGGGGTGTGGTGTGCTGGAGGGTGCACAATTCAAATATATAAATCGTAAAAATGATGGATATTAAACATTTAGGTACATATAAGTGTCTTATATCGGTTGAAAGCTTAAATTCTTGTTAATCTAACAGCACTGTTCGATTTACAGTAGCTATTACAGCGAAAACATGCCATGCGATTGTTTGAGGACGGCGCCCCACATCAAAATATTTTTCCACCGGCACAGGTTTCATAAAATTTTCACTTACTTTTTGAAAATCTTCCTCTGATTTGTCATCAGGAAGGGTCCCAGCTATAACATTTAGTGTCGTTTTGTTAGATAAAAAATTTCTTTATATCCCAACAAGTCAGTTTAGTTGGCGCCATCGATTTGAGTAATCCACTCATTCAACATGCAGAGAAAGGAACCTGAAAATCTACCCCTAAACTTTGCTTCAACAAGTCAAAATAAATTTCTATTTACTCCTCAGATACCCTAAAATGTAATCAAACTATAATATTCCTTGCGGAAGGATGTTCAATAGGAAACCGATTTTAGCAGGTGCATCCTGTCTTCACGGCGTGCGCAAACACGAATTTCAAAGACTGTGTCCTTCTACTAAAACTGTTATTTCTTATTCGTTTTTGAAGTTACAAGCCTGAAACCTTGAACATAGACTGCTGACACCCTGTGGAAGCTATAGGAATTGCATCCAGGGAGCTAATTTTCAGTATGACCTTATACTTGCCATTGTAAGAGGATGGTCTCAAAAAAAAAAAAAATCTGGTTGGTTTTTATTTGGATTTTCTCCTACATTATTTGAACATTTCTACAAACTTCAAAGTGTTTACTTTCCAATGGTACCAATTACATGCATATCCTGGTTTCAGGGCCTGAGCTACAGGCAGTTTACTTTGGTCACGTCATTCAATTGAGAAAAAAGGGGCCTAGCCCTACTAAGTTAAGGCCAATCTAAACTATATTTCATGCTAATAACAGAATGTTTTCTAAATAAGCCTGCAGCTGTGTGAGCTTGGATGTTTGGGAGTAAAATTGCTCTAGGTAACACCCATTTTCCTCACAGTGAGGGCATGCATGAGAAACATAATAGTGAAAGATCTATAGTAAACAAATCAGGTCATCACTTAAGTGTGATTCTATTGATTCTCAAGTGTTACAGACATTTTAAAAAGTAACACAAAAGGTAAGACAAAAATATTTTACATTACTGTCTTATTAACCCATCAAATCAAATTTTATTTGTCACATGGTTCGTAAACAACAGGTGTGGACTAACAGTGAAATGCTTACTTACGGGACCTTCCCAACAATGCAGAGTGAAAGAAAATAGAGATATCATAGAAATGTAAGACACGTAATTACAAAAGTAATGCACAATGGGTAACGATAACTATGCCTATACAAGYGGTACCAGAACCGAGTTGATGTGCAGGGGTACGAGCTAATTGAGGTAGGTATGTACATATAACTAGGAATAAAGTGACAGATGGTAAACAGTAGCATGAGTAAAAAAAGTTTGTGCAAAAAGGATCAATGCAGATAGTTAAATAGTTAACCAAATGGCTACCCGGACTAACTATTTAGAAGGCTTATGGCTTGGGGATAGTAGCTGTTCAGGGTGCTGTTGGTTCCAGACTTGGTGCATCGGTAATGCTTACTGTGTGGTAGCAGACAGAACAGTCTATGACTTGGGTGGCTGGAGTTTGACAATGTTTAGGGCCTTCATCTGACACTGCCTGGTATAGAGGTCCTGGATGCCAGGGAGCTCGGCCCCAGTGATGTACTGGGCCATCCGCACTACCCTCTGTAGCGCCTTGCCAAGCAGTTGCCATACCAAGCGGTGATGCAGCCAGTCAAGATGCTCTCAATGGGGCAGCAGAATAACTTTTGGAGGATCTGTGGGCCCAAGCAAAATCTTTCAAGCCTACCTGAGGGGGGAAGAGGCATTGTCGTGCCCTCTTCATGACTGTGTTGGTGTGTGTTGACCATAATAGATCCTTCGTGATGTGCACACCGAGGAACTTAAAGCTCGACCCACTCCGGACCCGTCGATGTGAATGGGGGCGTGCTGGGCCCTCTGTTCCCTGTAGTCCACAATCAGCTGCTTTGTCTTGCTGACGTTGAGGGAGAGGTTGTCCTGGAACCACATTGCCAGGTCTCTGACCTCCCAATAGGCTATCTCATCATCGTCGGTGATTAGGCCTACCACCGTTGTGTCGTCGGCAAACTTAATGGTGTTGGAGTCGTGCGCGGCCACGCAGTCGTGGGTAAACAGGGAGTACATGTCTATGTAAAACATTTAAAATATAAATACATGAATAAAGCCTGTGCAATGTGCATATCAGATCAAAATTTCCATCACAATCTCAAGGCCTTATATCAATAGATTAATTTGAGAGTTTAACTAGTCTGCTGTGACCCAATGCCTGAAACAATTACATTGAATGAATCAAAGTAGACATGCAGGTGCTGACCTCTACTGGGTAGCAAGCGAGATACAACAGGACAAGAAGAGAGACAAAAGCATTCTTTCCATCTGTATGTGAATCTCTTGCAAGCTCTTATTCACAACATCATCACTTTACACTACCGGAGATTATTTTTACATAAAGCTGTATCAATAACAAAACCATTACTTCCTTAACCGTTATATAGCATAAGAGGAATAGGAATGATGGGCCAAATAATGGTCCGATAGATAAAACATTTTATTTTACTGCCCTCTGTTGAAGGATAAGTAATGGGCACTGCAAAGGGAAGTCATTTCTCCCAAACGTAATTTGTGATGACTATATTGACTGCTATAATAGCTCAGGGATTGTGCATTGAGATGCATCAACTCTAAGCAATAAGGACATATGGTGAACATGTGTAAATTAAAATAATGAAATAGTGGCAATAGAAGGTCCCTTTGATATTTAGAATGAGGAAGAAGGTAATAATTTAATATAGGTAACTGGTATAGTATCACCATACGAATTAACTATATTATAATAGGCCAGGGCGGAAGATGCACTCTGAGGATGGCAGGGCTGATGAGTTTAATGGTTTGCATCTATCCATCCAATTGATGGTAAATTGACATGCGGTAGCTCAAGGCGGCTGCGGGGCATTGGTCTTTGGACAGACACAGGCCTAATCTTGACCTTGGGAACAAGAGGAAATATCATTAGAATAAGGCTGGCGCTGTTCAGGATCACAGACAAGCAAAGTTGCAGATGATGGAGACAACAATTATCAGTGGTATACCCTCACTAAAACATTTCCAGTTTTATTTGAACATACAGTGTGTGAAAACCTTGTGAAAACTTACAGAAAACGTTTGACCTCTGTCATTGCCAACAAAGGGTATATAACAAAG
The DNA here is from genome assembly GCF_002910315.2 of Salvelinus sp. IW2-2015. Taxonomy (NCBI): domain Eukaryota; kingdom Metazoa; phylum Chordata; class Actinopteri; order Salmoniformes; family Salmonidae; genus Salvelinus; species Salvelinus sp. IW2-2015. The sequence goes on from NC_036865.1 coordinate 11,048,778, forward strand.
TATTGAGATAAACTTTTGTTATTGACCAAATACTTATTTTCCACCATAATTTGCAAATAAATTCATTAAAAATCCTACAATGTGATTTTCTGGATTTTCTTTTCTCATTTTGTCTGTCATAGTTGAAGTGTACCTATGATGAAAATTACAGGCCTCTCATCTTTTTAAGTGGGAGAACTTGCACAATTGGTGGCTGACTAAATACTTTTTTGCCCCACTGTATACAGTATTGACACTTTCTAACTCAAGAACTTGTAAGGTGTCAGTGTGTCAAGGTATTATGAGATTTGACAAATCAAGCCTGGGAGTTGTTTGGAAGTTAATTCAGACATGGCTCCATTTAGCAATTGACTTTGGCAGATCAAAGATGTTGTTACAGATTCTGATTGGTTCATCTGACAACCTAGTCCCATGTGATTAACCTTGATGCATAAAAAAGCTAGTCATACAGGCTGTAATAGGTTTTCAACTGCCTTCATTTCATTTTTTAATGAACTGAAACTCTCTCTCATACATACACCTTAGCCAAATACATTTAAACTCAGTTTTTCACAATTCCTGACTTAGGTCAGTTAGGATGACCACTTTATCTGAAGAATGTGAAATGTCAGAATAATAGTAGAGAATGATTTATTTCAAGCTTTTATTTCTTTCATCACATTCCCAGTGGGTCAGAAGTTTACATGCTACCAAATACTAACTTAGTGTATTGCCTATAAATTGCTTAACTTGGATCAAATGTTTCGGGTAGCCTTCCACAAGCTTCCCACAATAAGTTGGGTGAATTTTGGCCCATTCCTCCTGACAGAGCTGGTGTAACTGAGTCAGGTTTGTAGGCCTCCTTGCTCGCCCATGCTTTTTCAGTTCTGAACACACATTTTCTATAGGATTGAGGTCAGGGCTTTGTGATGGCCACTCCAATACATTGTACATTATTAATACATTGTTGTCCTTAAGCCATTTTGCCACAACTTTGGAAGTATGCTTGGGGTCATTGTCCAGTTGGAAGACCCATTTGCGACCAAGCTTTAACTTCCTGACTGATGTCTTGAGATGTTGCTTCAATATATCCACATCATTTTCTTTCCTCATGGTGCCATCTATTTTGTGAAGTGCACCAGTCCCTCCTGCAGCAAAGRACCCCCACAACATGATGCTGCCACCCCCGTGCTTCACGGTTGGGATGGTGTTCTTCAGCTTGCAAGCCTCCCCCTTTTTCCTCCAAACATAACGACGGTCATTATGGCCAAACAGTTGTATTTTTGTTTCATCAGACGAGAGGACATTTCTCCAAAAAGTACGATATTTGCCCCCATGTGCAGTTGCAAACCGTAGTCTGGCTTTTTTATGGCGGTTTTGGAGCAGTAGCTTCTTCCTTGCTGAGCGGCCTTTCAGGTTCTGTCAATATAGGACTCGTTTTACTGTGGATATAGATACTTTTGTACTCGTTTCCTCCAGAATCTTCACAAGGTCCTTTGCTGTTGTTCTGGGATTGATTTGCACTTTTCGCAACAAAGTACGTTAATCTCTAGGAGACGGAACGCGTCTCCTTCCTGAGCAGTATGACAGCTGCGTGGTCCCATGGTGTTTATACTTGCGTACTATTATTTGTACAGATGAACATGGTACCTTCTGCTCCCAAGATTTAACCAGACTTGTGGAGGTCCACAATTTGTTTTCTGAGGTCTTGGCTGATTTCTTTTGATTTTCCCACGATGTCAAGCAAAGAGGCACTGAGTTTGAAGGTAGGCCTTGAAATACATCCACAGGTACACCTCCAATTGACTCAAATTATGTCAATTAGCCTATCAGAAGCTTCTAAAGCCATGACATAATTTTCTGGAATTTTCNNNNATTAGCCTATCAGAAGCTTCTAAAGCCATGACATAATTTTCTGGAATTTTCCAAGCTGTTTAAAGGCACAGTCAACTTAGTGTATGTAAACTTCTGACCCACTGGAATTGTGATTTTGTGAATTATAAGTGAAATAATCTGTCTGTAAACAATTGTTGGAAAAATGACGTGTCATGCACAAAGTAGTTGTCCTAACTTGCCAAAATGATAGTTTGTTTACAAGCAATTTGTGGAGTGGTTGAAAAGGGAGTTTTAATGACTCCAACCTAAGTGTATGTAAACCTCCYACTTCAACTGTATTTTCACAGTTTCAATAGCCTGTAAATGTCAATTTAACATATGTTTTATGACTATTGCCTAATTATTTTAGGAATATGAGATTTTGCAACATTATGGCAACATGGGATTACACAGAATAACCAAATGGCCAATATTTAGATATAGTACTTTATTAATCCCCATGGGGAGATTTGATTGCACCAGCCAAAACACATTGCTAATAAATACACCACAAAAACACAACAAGGACACACAGACACTAAAAGCGGAATATCAATAAATAAACAAGTGTTTGTGTTAAAAAGCCTCATGATATGGTAAAAAGGATCTGCGGAAACGTTCAGTTTTGGACCTGGGGAAAATAAATGTATGCCATTGCACTGCGATGCTCATGGCAGGTAGACCTGTGGAGGGGGTGGCTAGTGTCGGCCTCGACAGTATACTCCTGAGTTTTTTTTTGCCTGCTGTGCAGAATTTACACAATGAAGGTGGGCAACCATGATGCATATTTCTTGGTCTACTACACAGTAGCCTTTACACTAGGATGGACTGGAGTGTCTATGTATTCATCCACAATTTATGTTGTACACATAGCCCAAACGTATCTCTAGGTATCTATAGGTATACAAAGCCACATCCTGTCATATATTTAAGCACATCGCGTTCATTTCAACCAACATTCTTCTCCCCTGGAAGCCATGTTAAGGGGGCGTTTRATTCTATTTTCCCCTGGAATGATTTTTTTTCCACTTTGCAGCATCAGTAGTAGCGTTGAGCCAGCCTCCTATGAATGTACGGTGGTTGTGGCTGTAGTTTTTTTTTAGGAACAGGATACGCATAAGGACAGCGAAGAAAAAAAAACATAGCAATTCCTCGGGGGATTTGTGAAAGGGAAACTCAGGTCTGCATTTATTCGTGTAAAGGACGACAAACAGGTACAAATTTCACGCTCACGCATATCCGGCTTATTTCGTTTTGTGGCGAGCTGCGTCTCCGAAAGAATTTCTTTCCATGTCTGATGAGATTACACATCCAATGCAATGAAAACAAAATGGGGGTTGCGCTGTAGCATGTGAGCAACATAATTACAAGAAAGGTTACGGCCCGATGTCCCAGACCTTTCTATTTGAGAACAGCCGCGTATTTATAGTGGACAGGCGACCAACTGAAGCGAGGCCCTTGATTAGATAGGTGTCCATAATGCTTTTTCAATACGCGTACCCTATCCGAAAAATACACGTAGGCCTACCAGCATGTGAATTTTTATTCCTGCAGAATAGAGCGTCTATGTATACACATGTATTTAATTTGTCCTATATTCATGGCGATTTGTACATTGTCTTGTTATGTCGGTTAGGATCAAATTTTAAACGTCACATTTGACGAAAAACATGAATTAAATGACATACGTCGAGTATTGTAGGTTACAGTAGGTGTCACGATCTTTTCCCTGTTCTTTTATTTTGCCCTTTCATGGGAGCAATCGAGGATACAAAACGCATTCAAGATGCACAAGAAAATGTAATGCATTCAATGCAATAGGGCCTAGCTATCCGAAATAATATATCGGTTCTCAGATTGCAAATGGAATTTCTAAATCTGGGACTCTACTGTAGGCCACCGCGGACCTCTTCTGTACCAGTATTATTGAGTTTGTTTACAACCTCTGGCAAAGTAACCTTCCCATCTTGAAAATCAAACTAATACTAATGCACAACTTTACAATTCCTCTGAACAATGCTTCGTATTTGGCAATTTAATTGAATTCTTAAAAGTTCCAATGCAGCCGTTTTTATCTCAATATCAATTCATTTCTGGGTAACAATTAAGTACTATAGTGTGATTTATTTTTAATTACATTTGAATTGAAAACATTTTWAAAAAACTTAGCAAAGCGCAATTTTTCAAGCAAGAATCTTGCTAGGAAGGTCTGGGAGTGATTTGAGAGGGGACGGGAAACCTGAAATCAGCTCGTTATTGGCAGAGAGGTTTGGAACTCTTTCTTATTGGCTTAACTAATTTGCCGGGTAGTGATGTCACCATGGAAGGCCAAAACTCTTCTCCCCCAACGGTCTTTTCAAACGGCTCTTGCGTTATAATTTTCACCGTATTATTCAACCTCAGTGTAGAAATATARCAAACACAGGTAAATCACGTTTTTGACTGCACTGGACTTTTAAACGTTGTAGGCCTTTTATTCCTTAATAATTTGGAATAATATGCTAATCTAGTGTGCTTTGCTTGTTTTATTCATTCTCTGTTCTTATCAACTTTGCAAAGTCATGGTATAGGTATTTTCTTGCCTACATGAGGACAATATGATGCCCCTGATAGGCCTCTTCTGTACATCTCAATCTTTGTTCTTCAAGTGTTTATGCATGTTTTATCAGTTTAAAGAATGATAAGTCATATAGCCTGCAGACATGTTGGTTTACTTTTCACACCCAGACTTCATATCTTGATTCTGCTACCTGTCAAAAACACCTGCCTCTAGTCATTCTGCTCCCACCACAAACCCTTACCATTTCAATGCATAGAAGCTTCAAAATGGCACAATTATAGGCTTCTGCAGGAGTAAATCAGTGGAGGCTGGTGGAGTAGATATAGGAGTACGGGTCATTGTAATGGCTGGAATGGAATAAAAGGAACAGAGTCAAACGTCTTCCATTTGTTTGATACCGTTCCATTAATTTCCTTTCAGCCATTACGGTGAACCTGTCCTGCTATAGCTCCTCCCACCAGCCTCCACTGGAGTAAAATGTAGTCTTTACTAAATTCCTTTTGGCATGTGGGCATTATAAAAACAGTTTTGCACAATAGGGTCTAGTGTATTTCAATTGGTTCATTGTTGCATGTATAGGACAAATAACCAATTGAATGTAGTTGCAATCTCCATCCTGAACACTAACCATGGTAACATGACTGCTGTCCTCCCCAGGTAGACATAGCTGAGGCAAGATGTCAGCCCGAGGAGGAAAGAAGAAGAGCACCAAACTGTCCCGCTCCGCCAGAGCAGGGGTCATCTTTCCTGTGGGGAGGATGATGAGGTATCTACGCACAGGGACGCACAAGTACCGCATCGGCATGGGGGCACCCGTCTACATGGCAGCCGTCATAGAGTACCTGGCAGGTTGGTATCTCGCCTGAGGGAAAACACACATCAATGTCGTCAAACACAAAAACAATGTTCATAAATTCACTTGTGTATTAATTACAGGATTATGTAAAATATGAAAATMTATATTTTATTGGTAAACGGTGGCAGAACATTTTTCTAATGACCATTTCTTGTTTAGCTGAGATTTTGGAGTTGGCAGGGAATGCAGCAAGGGACAACAAAAAAGGCAGAATAACTCCTCGGCACATTAAACTGGCTGTCGCCAACGATGAGGAGCTCAACCAGGTACAGTATTATTCCCCTTGAAATTGACAGTTAAAAAATGTCCTATAATGACCTCAGCAGAGTACATTTTTCATGTTGTTCCACTTCACTTGCACAATCGTTACACCATATTATATTACAGTATATTAGTGCCCAATAGGGATCCATAAAACTTTTAGATGAAGGTAGTCCCTTTGTCTAAGTGTTCAGGAAGGTGCAGTTGACGCCAAATGGCATCTGTACCAGGTAGGATTTCATCAGACATGAACTGKCACCGCTTCGTGGTTAACCTTTTTTTAGACAGTGGGGACATTCCGCCTGTATTCAAATAAGTGGGGATCAAATAATGATGAAATAATTACACTTAGACAATGATCTTTATCATTTTAGCAGGATTTTTACCACTTGCCTAGTATTTCTCAGAGGGAAGAAATTGACCAATGAGACGGAATAGTCAACTGATTCACCTGTTCTGTGGCCTCTCAGCTTCTCAGAGGAGTGACCATATCAAACGGAGGGGTCCTGCCTCGCATCCACCCTGAGCTGCTGTCCAAGAAGAGGGGCAGCCGAGTGAAAGTGGACACTCAGGTGACTGTGCCAGAGAAGAGGGCGGAACGCGTCAAGAGCATCAAGAAACCTACCACCAAAAAAGGCAAAGGCAAACCAGGCCGAAAGCAGAGGGTAAGTACACATGATTGGGCATCGTGAATGACAGCAAACATCTCAATATTTGTCAATGTGTTTGTTATAGTGCTATAAGAAGCATGAGTGTGTTCTGTTTTTCATTGATTCTATTCAAAGAAAAACACGGAAAACGACAAAGAGGCTGTTGTAGCTAACTCAACAGTGGAAGATGGGCCAGGTGATGGATTCACTATCCTCTCAGCGAAAAGCCTGTTCCTTGGACAAAAGGTATCATTAAATGTAGGCTCATGTCAGCAATGACGTGTCATTCTATGACACCTTTTATAAAGATACCTCAGAAATAAGTGACACGAGTCAAGTTTCTAAGTGATTCTGTTATAACTTCAACTCTACATCCCCTAAAACAGCTTTCACTAACAGAGAGTGAAATTAGCAAAATTGGAACCATCAAGGTGGAGGGAATCATCAACCCCACAAATGCAGAGATGGACCTCAAAGAGGGAGTGGGTGAGAATGCCAGACCTGCTGGTCTTTTCTTCTTAGACGTGTGAAAGGCCCACGGCCCATTATAATTATCCCTCTTACCTGTTGTGTGCTCGTCTGCAGGCAGTGCCCTGGAGAAGGCAGGGGGGCGAGACTTCTTGGAGGCAGTGAAAGAACTGCGGAAAGCACAGGGACCTTTGGAGGTAGCATCAGGTATGGCGATCTGGAAACTAGAGTAAAATCTGCTGAATGATAGGTTTGAGAAGTTTCGCATGCAATGGTAATGAAATTATGTTATTACCAAATGTGTTTATCCAAAGACCCACATTCAGCATACACATAAAACATCATTGACACATGATAGTCTCGCCCTCACTCACCTGTCTAGCCTCAAGTACACTGTCAATGCGTATATTTAAACCTACAAAGAAAGAGGGAAACATCAGTGTGTGTTTCCGTGTCTTCCTCCTGTAGTTGCGGTGAGCCAGGCCAGTGGGATGCCAGCTCGTTTTGTCATCCACTGTAACATCCCTCAATGGGGCTCAGAGAAGTGTGAGGACCAGCTGGAGAAGACTGTCAAGGCCTGCCTCTCTGCTGCAGAGGAGAAGAAACTCAAGTCTGTTGCCTTCCCCTCACTTCCTGCTGGCCGGTGAGACTACTCAACTACAGCTTTAAATCTATACCAGTAACAATAAAAACAGTGATACGACTAAAATACCTTTTAGTCTTAGTCACAATTTAATAATTTCATCCTTCTTTGTTATCAGTCGACTAAAACTCTGAACAATGTCACATATTAGTCAGTGAATTTAATAATTAGTGTACACCTATAACTTCCATATGTACATTGAGATAGTCTTGTCCGTCTTGTCCAACTAGGCCTACTATCCCCTCATATAGCTGGCACATTGTTATTGTGGCAGATTGTAACCAATGCCAGCAATGATTTACAACAGGCTACAAAGCCTTGGCTACATGTTAAACAATTTAGGCATTCAGCTTTTATCTCCCCTTCATAACCTTGGGGTGGGGGTAAATAAGTGATTCCCTTAAAAATTGAAGAATCTGAGCTTTCCACAGCAATGCCAGAAATATTACTGTACTACTAATATTCAGCAAATAGTATGAGAGAGAGTTAAAAAAAAATGTCTACTTTAGGTTACTTACAATTGAAGTGTCCTTGCTGCCAGTTAAAAAGATTGATGAGTGACTGAAGTGACCACCTGGGCAGATCAGCTCAATCAGACTGTGCTTAAAAAAACGTTAATTCCGCCAATGAGAGGATTGCATTAAATATTCTGCAAAGGCATGCATGCTTATAATTGGACGTGGAATTTTCATCCACTAAAATTAAAACTCAGTAGTTATGGTCATTTTCATGGCATCTCGTCAGGAAAAATTGGTTGTTGACATTTTTTGTCAGTTATTGTTGACTAAATTAACATAGCTCAACATTCTGAACCAGGGCTCTTAATCTTTCCTTGATTCCTTCTCAAAATGCATTGAAGAAGGTCAAAGGAGGGAAGGACCTTGAACCTATCTCCTCCAATAAAGGAGATAAGGTGTGAGGAATTGTAGAAAGTCCAATTGAGATTGAGCCCACGTCTGTGTATCTCTCCTGGTTGTAGGAATGGATTCCCAAAGCAAACAGCCGCCCAGCTGATCCTCAAGGCCATCTCCAACCATTTTGTCTCTGCGACGACCTCCTCCCTGAAAAACATTTACTTTGTACTGTTTGACAGCGAGAGCATCGGAATATACCTTCAGGAAATGGCKAAGCTGGATGCCAAGTGAAGAGATGCTTGATTTGAGGTGTTTTTTTTAACAGTTGTATTTCAGATGGATCTTTGTTTTTTGCAGCTGATATAGTGTGATCAAAAGGTGCTGTAAGTAGGCGTTTTTGACATTGGATAGCCCTTGGAAGGCGTAAAAAAATATATGTTTGTGAGTGAAGTACTGTACGCATTTATGTTACACTGTCTTCCTTTTACAGGATTGCATTCTTTCTTTTTAGACTAGACTCAATGAATAATCCCATGGCTTGTCATTCTTATCCCTCATTTACTGATATTGTTTTCACATTCCATGTACAAAGACAATTTTGACGGTTGTTTTTTTCTGCTAGAATCCCTCTGTAGTTTCTGATACAGTTAGTTTACTAAGAAAAGTGTTTCTCATTCTGCTTTGAAATAAAAATCCAGATGTTTTACACCACAGATCCAGTTCTGATTTGATTAATGCATCATTTACCAACACCCATGAATAGCACAGCAACCCAGTTTCATTATATTTATTACATTGTAAAAAGTACATGACCTTTTATTTATATATACACATGTAATTTCCTGTTCACTCAAGAATTAGCGCCTGGTATACCTAACAATGCAGTACAACAAATGAACAGCTTACAAAAAGACTTAACAACCCTGCGAAAGAGGGGCTCCACTTCATTGTATTGTATAGTGTTGGTGCACAGACAGACTAATGCGTTTCTAATTTCTCTGACATAAGGCAGTGGATTAGGAGAGTAATATAACCTGACCTGAAAGCAGTTGCTCCCAACTGTACTTCAACAAGAGTATTCATTCCCCAACAGCCCATTCCTAGCGGAATAAATAAGATTACAATTTTAAACTGATAACGGCCGAGAAATAAACTGCACTGAAGGTTATGCAAATCACAAGGTTGGGAATTGGAAATAGACACCACAGGGATATTACTACAAAGCAGCATCAACGAGTTAGCCAGCTAACTTTAATAAACAACCAGATATAACTATTCATTTTCTGTTTTATTCATTTAATAAACCTATACTTACATATGCATTTTTTGGTTGTTGAGTTAATTAGACCATGCCCATTTCGAATAAAGTTATTTCCYAATATTTTGGTAAGTTAGCTGTCCAGGTCATTGATCTTGCTTTGTAGTATACCGCTCTGAAATGATGGGGGTGGGGGCCACAAAAAATCTTAACTCATCATGAGGCGATGCAGTTGCTCTTAACAACCCCCCTCCCATTGCGAGCAAAACATTTTAGTGGCCCCCGTCTTGACAGTGGAGATCATTTTAGTTTGAGTTAATTTAGTGCAATTCTACATATTTTAAAGCACGTTTGCTGTAATTCTACAGATTTCTGCCATGGGGTGGAGAGAAGATTTAGCTTTTTATAACTAATTTCATGCAATTCTACACATTGAGAGAAATGTTTGCAGTTGTTAATATGATATCCGAGTGAGACTGACTAACAAAATCAATGGGGGCCCCCCAGCCTGTAATTTGACCGTGATAACAAGTCTGGGTAGCTGGCTGCTAAATTAACTTGGCAATCAAACATTTTAGCTGACATGGGCTAATTGACTTACTATCAGGAGATAGAAAAACAGCTGATGCACAACCAAATTTTGAAATTGCACCTTGTGTATTCTACTATTCTAACCCACAACAGTAAGTTGAGAACCCGACTGTGGCGGGGGGCAGTGATCCGAGGGCCTTTCAAACAGGGGCCACGGGCCGCCGTCAGTTGCCCATCCCTGTTCTAAGTGGTTGATGCTTTTGAAAACATTCTTCTTCCATCATCACATGCAGTGAGGTGTCTGGTTTGGGTATAATTTGACAGAAGATCAAGGCTCTAACTTCAACCAACCAAA